>NC_072429.2:17170000-17427500 GCF_028878055.3 Symphalangus syndactylus | reverse complement strand
ACTTGCTGTGTTTTCTTGGGCAAGTCATTTTACACTTCCAAGCCTGGTTTTCGACATGTGTTAATAAAGATTCGGCTCTCACCCTTTAGGATTCTGTGGTTTAACCCAACAAAACAATCATTGCACTTGAGGAAAAAAAAAAAAAAAGTATTCAGCCAAAGGAAAAAGAGAGCACCAGGAATAAGGAAGACAGTTCTGCTGAGTCTCCACCCAGAGATGCACAAAGAAGTGGAAGAGAAGAGGAGGTGGGGTGATAGGAGGTGACTAACAGGAATAACACACTCTAGGACAATGCTTGTCATCACTACTCTCTTCCAGCCTGAAGTCAAGAAAGCAGAGTGGAAGATCCAGGCGCCTACCCCTAAGGCACGTGAAGAAGGGGAGAAGAGGGAGAGCAAGACACGGAGGGAATCTACCACATTAGAGCAAACCCTCACCTACTTCTCGGCTGGGTTCCCAGTAAGGCTCCCACCCACTCCAGCGTTTCTCCCCCACTCCCTTACCCCACCCCAACTGCGGACTAAGAGGAGCCCACCCCGGAGTCCAAGTTTTGAATCTGGTCCGAGGATCAAAATGATAAATGTTTCCAAAACGTTGACATATGAAAAGTAAATATTTGGTTGCACAATTGGGGCTAAAACTAGGGTCAATCCACCCCATTCTCCAAGCGCCTCTCCATTCGCTGCCAAGCCCAGGATCCGAGGCTGAGTGCGGTTTGTAAGATTATAACGCTCGGTCTCATTTGAAGGGCTGTCAGCATTTCCATTCTCCGGCCCCCTTCGTTCGGGGAGGCATTTATAACAGAGCCATAAAAAATTCACCCGGGGCTGCAACTTGGCATCTCCCAGACTGCGCTCCAGGCAGAGCGGGTTTTGCGAGCACCCACTCTGAATCTGTCCAGTTCCTCAGAAGTTAAACCTTCACCCACACTCTCAACTTTCCTTGCAAGGGCAGCCAGAGAGCGGCTGGCCCATTCTGATCTCCAAGCAGGTCAACAGTCCCCGGCCCTCTCTCCCGCCTCCGCGCCTTGACGGCCCATCATCCTATAGCTTTCTCCTTCGCCCGCCTCCCTTTTTAACGAGCGCAGACCCCTGACCCTCACCCTAAGACCTTGAGGCTGCAGTGCTCTTGCCTCCCCTCGCCTCTCGACAGCTACTCCTTGGAAGCTGTCAGCGGGCCCTGCGTCTGGAACCCTCACCCCTGGAGAGGCACTACTCTTTGCCCATCGCGGGGGGTTTCGAGACCTCTCTTTCCAGATCTGACCAAGCCTACAGACCCCCAGCTCGGAGAGTGAGGGATCGTATCCAGGAAGGGATGAGAATAGAGACTGCATCCAGGGAGGCCGAGGGAAAAGGACGGATCTGGCGCCTGGGGCCCCCTCGGTGGGACCCAGGTGGGTGGCCCGCGTGGGGTGGGGCAGGGGTACTCACAGGCGCTCAGCGTTGCGGGGGATGCCCCGAGGAACCGCGCGGAGGCCCAGCCCGTGGCAGTCCACGCTGGCGGCGGAGCAGGTACACTTGGTGGGGCAGGCGACGGCTGGGGGCCCACTCAAGACGCTCGCCAGCGCCAAGGCCAGCGCCAGGCGGGCGCGCAAGGCGGCGCCGACCCCTGTCCACCTGGGGGCCATGGTGTGCAGGGCCCCGCTCCCGGAGGAAGCTGTCTCTGCGGGGCAAGACGCGTGGAGCCCGAGGAGGCGCGCGGGGAGCGCGAGCGGCCTGGGGAGCGGGCGGCGGAGTTGGCGCGGAGGAGGGGCGAGCTCGGCGCTCAGGCGCACGGGGCGCGGGCGGAGCGGGGCGCGCCGGGCGGCGGCGGCGGCAGCGGCAGCAACAGCAGCTCCATCGGCGGGGCCGGCGCTGCCCCGCTGCGCATCGCTAGGAGTGCCCAGGTGCGGAGCGCCCCCTGGCCCCGCTGGCCCGCGGGCCGGGTTAGGGACCTGGGGCGAGCGCAATGGGGCGTGGCGCCGGGGGAGGTCCGGCTTGGGGCTGGGCTGGGGAGCGAGGCGGCTGCTGCTGGGGCACGGGGCGGCCGGGTGAGCTGGCCGGCTCTCGCTCTCTCCATTCACTGAGCAGGGCAGACACCGCAGACGCGGGGCCCACCCCTCCCGCCCCCCCCCAAAAACGCCAACTCAGCCTCCCATTGGCTGCGCCCCGCGTCATGTCGACTAAGTTGGGAACTTTGCAGGAGCGACCGAGAGCCTGGAGGGAGGAAGCAGTAGAGGAGGGAGAGAGAAGGAACCAGGGAAGGAAAGGGGCTCGGCCAGCAGGGCCCCGGGAAAGAAACACTGAAACTCATTCACTGTTAGGCGCCAAGGACGGATAAGGCTCCTGACACTTTTTTTTTTTTTTTTAAATTCTTGCACTGAGCTGAGCACTCTACTCATATTCTTTACTTAAGTCCACGATCTTCCAAGGCGGCGTCTGAAAACAGCTCAGAGAAGTGAAGTGACTTGCTGGAGGTCGCACAGCTGCTAGGCACGCCGAACCATGGCACTGTCGCCCACGAAGCCGCTTCCCTACCGCACCTAGTACTTAATTTTGTCTGAAGAGCCTTGGTTGACACCAATGTACTCCACAGCTACACACACACACACAAACACACACACACCCACACATACACACACACACACACACATACACACACACGGTGGTCCATGTTTTTGAGGTCATTGCTGGCAAACCTTACCCGGAAACTTGCCCTGCTTTGCCCAGACCCAACGCTTGGTGGACTGGTAAAAGTAGTGATAGCAGCGACTTGGACCCCTGGATTGACAATGCCTTGTTTCATCTTCGGGTTTCTGCTTCCTGACTGGGTGACTCTGGGCCAATCGTGTCATCTCTGAGCCTTCGTTTTCTCAAATCAGGGGCCACAGTCCTACCTGGCCTCACCTCCCTGGGTTGTTTGGAGCATCACAGAAGAGAACGTGTTTTTGCAAAAGTCATTCGCAGACGAGGCATCCCTTCTGTCCCCAGCGTCTTCTTTCTTCCAGCGCCCGCTTTAAATTGGCTAGGTCTGAGCTTTTCCAGATGCCAGTGGGGAGGGGCGTGTGCGTTAGAGGCTCCATAAATACTTGTAGGAATGATTTTGTTTGTTTGTTTGAAAGGAAAGGGCAGGAACTGGAGGAAGTATTGCCCAGATTTCCTTGAGGTCCCCTCACACTGAGAAGGCCTGAATGAGCCCTGCATATATATACACACACACTGGTGCCTACATATTCACAGCCACGCACACACTCTCACATACTCAGGCTCACACACACCCATTTATACACCCGCAATCACACACACGTGCACATGCATGCTCGCACACACACACACAGTGACAACTATACTCCTGAGAGCGCTTCTCTTTTCTTTCATAAGAATGCTATTCTGATTTCTTCTACCTCATTTTCCTTCAAGGAAACTTTCAACTACTTGACCACATCCGTGAATATATAGTAGAGTTGTAGATTTTATTGTATTATACTTAGCAGATTTTCAAAGTCTTAGCTTCGGGCACCCAGTTGCGCGCGCGCGCACACACAAACACACACATACGCACACTCAAACACACACACACACACACACACACACACACTCGAGTCCCTTCATCATTCATAAACACATTAGGTGCAATTTACTGCTGTTATTCTTGGGAACGGCTTTCTGTACAGATGCTGTTGTCATCGCCCCCTGGTGGCTGGCGAGGGTCTATGCTCCGGTCCTCAGGGTGACTTCAGCATTTAAGAACTCTAAACATCCATTTCCCCCTTTGCTCTGAAGCTTTCCTCCAAACCTTGAACCAATTTAGTACCAGGACTGAGGCAGATGAGAGAACCGGGCAAGGGCCCAAGGGCACAAAGCGTCTCAGACTGTCTGGAGCAGAAAAGAGTAGGGTTTTCTTTGTTTTCCCAAATGCATGCTAGAGCATGTTTTGCAATCCCTTCGGGCTGGGCCCGGATCTGTGCTCTGAGCGCAGTGGGGGACTGTGTTTTCCATTTAAGCTGCTCAGGGGGGTTTCATGAGCCAGAATATATCTTTAAGCGACTTTATAGGCATTCAAGTGTGACTTTTCCTGGGAGAAGCCCCTTAGAACAGATGGCGAGGGTTTCCTTCAGAGTCAATCATCCCCAAGGAGGAGGCAAGTGGGAAATACAGGAGGGGTCCAGAACACCAGGATACACAGAATCATGGAGTGTTTGGGCTGGTACAGCCTTAGAAATCACCTAATCCAACATTTCTACAAGTGCCTTCTGATGACTACTGGTTCCACATGTTTCATCGTGGGGGAGAAAAAGTTTCCTTGGGCAAAGACAGATTGAGAAATGCTACTCACCTTCACCCCTCTTGGAGAATTGCATCACAGATGAGGGTTTTTAAGTCCCTGAAAAGTCCTGCAATAAGGAAATCTGTTTAAGGCTTATTTAACCCAGTTTCTCAGTATATAATAGGACCCCTTTTCATGTAAACTGCAAATTCTCTTGGAACATACTTTGAGACCCCAAATATAGTTCAACTCTTGTATTTTACTAACAAGGAAGCTGAGTTTCAGAGAAAGGTGGGCATTTATGTAGGGTCACCTAGCTAATTAGTGAAATAACCAGAGCCAGGACTCGGGGCTTCCAGTGCTGAAAATGTGGCTCTGTCCACTCCCTCAGCTGATTCTGGGGCATCTGCAGAAGGCGGTAGCCACCCCATGGAGGAATTACTCTCCTTGGAGAAGACTGGGTAAATCACTAGGAGGTCAGGCTATTGTTTAGAACTTTCTATGTCCAAGGGCCAGAGGTGGCTTTACACTCTGTGGTGTCATTTTTAGAGTTCCATAAAAGTCCCTGGACAACTTTTGAATTTTTCCCTTTACTTTTCTATAGGCTTTTCAAAAGCAAACTACTCGCCCATTCCTGCAAGAAACCCCATCTCAAACTTTCTCGTCAACCTGTGTTTATCTCCCTGTGTGAGATACCACCCTTCACGTGGCCACCACAGTCAGCTGAGGTTTTCTGTTTCCAACCAGCCAGACTAACCATTTGTGCTCATCGTTCTCCAGTGAAGTCTCCAGATCTACTCTGCCCACTGTCGGAGGCAGTTCCATTCCTCAGAACAAACAAAAAACTTTAGCTTATTGAATTTCCCCAAAAATGACTTTTAAAGAAAGCCACTGACAGCATACAGAATCTAAAGAAAAAATTGAAGATGGAGGCTTCAACAAAGACAAGACCCAAGGCAGGATCTAGGTGCCAAGCTCTAGATTTCCAAATTCCCAGGAGGGAGCAACTGATTGTCCTGACTTGAGTCACGTGATCACCCTTTTGGCCAGAGAAGACAAGAACTATGGGTGACAGTTTTATGGAAACTGCACTCAGTTGGGCAGGTAGGAGTCCTGCTCTCAAAGGAAAACCCAGGAGCTATTAGCTGAAAAGTGGGTGGGAGTATTGAGAAGTCAAAACAGCTCAAAGCATTTTCACTCTCTCACACACCACGCCATTTAATTCTTCAGTTCTGTTCATTCTTCCCCATGACCATCTCTTGAATGTATCCCCTCTTCATCTCTGGTTCTCCTGCTATTGTTCAGATCCTAGTTTCATGCATAGGTATTGCTTATTGGCCCCCACATAATTTCTCTAACTTTATTTCTTAGTTTTTTGCTCCACCAATCCGTCCTTTGCCCTGATGATCCAAGGATCTTAAATACAGACCTGACAATGCAATTTTGAACTCTGGAGTTGTTTTCCGCTTCTTCCACCTCATCTGCCACCACTCCTCCACATCCACTCAATACCCGTCCCAGACCATCCTTTCCTACTCTCCTGTCTGTCTACCCCAGAGTCCGTGTAGCAGCCGAATCCTCCAGTTTAGGAGCCGAATCCTCTGGACTTGTTGGTCCAGACTATTAGGTTCTTGAAGATAGTGACCCTGTGTAATCCAATTTTTTCAAACTTGTATTATAAAAAGTTTCAGGCATATAGAGATGTCTAATCAAGTTTTGTAATCTTGATATCTAGAGGTGCAAATCTTGATATCTTGATGATTAATAAATGAATACATGAATGAATGAATAAACAAATGAATGATCTTCTCAATCAGCCAGCTTATTTGACATTCTCCTATTGTATTTTTATTCAGTTTAATCAGTGTTAGTCAATCTTTTGGAGGAGGGGGTGGTTACATTCTTCTAGAATGCTCTTGCAAATGATACACATTCACCACCCCCAGTGCTGATATATTTGCTTCACCCCATCAAGACTAACAATTTGTGCTCATTATTCTCCAATGGATTCTTCAGATCCACTCTCTGCCAACTGTCAGAGGCAGTACTGTTCCCCAGGAAACTAACCTTTATAGACTGCATCACCTGAACTCCCTCGGATCCAGCCATATGGGGAACTAGCTCAGAGAGCTAGAGGAGAGAGGCCAAGGCTTCCTCCACAGGACTGCAGTTTATAAGTGGCTGCCTTTCCCTATTGAAGGTCATAGTTCATGTTCAACAGCTATCTTCTACAGCTATGGGTCTCCTTGGAAACCACTGCCATCTCATTATGCCTTTAGAGGACAGGAGTGGAAATAGCTTTCCACTGCTGCTAAAATTTGGGCAGTCCCCACCCCTGGTTGATTTCTTTTCTTTTCTTCTTTTTTTTTTCTTTTTGAGATGGAGTCTCACTTTGTCGCCCAGGCTAGAGTGCAGTGGTGCAATCTCGGCTCAATGCAGCCTCTGCCTCCCGGGTTCAAGCAATTCTCTGCCTCTGCCTCCCAAGTAGCTGGGATTACAGGCACCCGCCACCACGCCTGGCTAATTTTTGTATTTTTAGTAGAGATGAGGTTTTGCCATCTTGGCCAGGCTGGTCTTGAACTCCTGACCTCGTGATCCACCCACCTGAGCCTCCCAAAGTGTTGTGATTATAGGCGTGAGCCACTGCGCCTGGCCTCCTCTTTGATTTCTTGACCCTGCCTCACCTTTCCATATAGTCCCTTTACCACACTTTCTTCACTTATTCCTTTGAATTATCCATTTCCTACCAGGGTCCCTGAAACTGACACACTACCTCACTGAGCTGCTGAGGTAGATCTTTGAGGAGTAGGTGAACAGGAAGCAGGGAGAGAGAAAATGAAACCCCCAATTTGAGATTAAGACTATGATCCCTATTATATTTTCCTGGGAGAGAGAATAGCTCATGTTTGTGAATTTTAAGTCATTTCTGGAGAAATGGCCTAAAAGGGTTAAGAAAGTGGCTTAAAAATGATAAGGAAAAGATACCACCTGTTGGACCTAGAAGGACATTGTTTTCTTTTTCTTTTTTTTTTGAGACAGAGTCTTGCTCTGTCACCCAGGCTGGAGTCTAATAGCGCGATCTTGGCTCACGGCAACATCTGCTTCCAGGGTTCAAGTGATTCTCCTGCCTCAGCCTCCTGAATAGCTGGGATTACAGGCATGCACCACCATGCCCGGCTAATTTGTTTTTGTATTTTTAGTAGAGATGGGGTTTTGCCATGTTGGTCAGGCTGGTCTCGAACTCCTGACCTCAGGTGATCAGCCCGCCTCAGCGTCTCAAAGTGCTGGGATTACAGGTGTGAGCCAGTGCCCTGGCCTGAAGGACATTGTTTTCAATGCAAATACTTCTCTTTTTCTCCCCTGAAAAAGAATGAACAATAAAGGTTTATTGCCAGTTAATCTATTGAGCCTCCCCAAGGGATGAGAACTACTCTGAATACATAAATGTTTAGCGAATGAATATGTAAAATAAATTTGATAAATGAATATTAAAATAAGTAACCTATTGATGTGGTTAGGCTTTGTGTCCCCACCCAAATCTCGAATTGTAATCCCCATAATCCTCATGTGTCAAGGGAGAGACCAGGTGGAGGTAATTGAATCCTGGGAGTGGTTCCTCCCATGCTGTTCTCGTGATAGTGAATGTGTTCTCATGATACCTGATGGTTTTAAAAGGGGCTGTTTCCCCCTTTGCTCAGCCCTTCTCCTTCCTGCCACTTTCTGAAAAAGGTGTCTTGCTTCCCCTTCACCTTCCATCATGATTGTAAATTCCCTGAGGCCTCCCCAGCCATGCTGAACTGTGAGTCAATTAAACCTCTTGCCTTTATAAATTACCCAGTCTCTGGCAGTTCTTTACAGCAGTATGAAAACGGACTAATACACTTATCATGAGGCAGAAGATAGAGCAATAAAACCTTTCAAAATCTATATTCAACTGTAGTGGACAGCTATTAATTGGCCTTCTGTTCCAACTGTGTGATTATGATTCCAAATTTTCTTGTTTGTATATGAGCTTGCTTTCCTCAATACACTGATTTTTTAAGGGGTGGGCACATGACTGAAATGGGACAAGCAGATTCCTTTCCTGGGATTTTTCCAGGTGAAACTGGAGAAAGAGATCTAGTCCTTCTGGGGTGCTAAAACTGGAATATGTGAAGAACAGCAGTGAGCATCCATGTGGCCCAGTCAAGACTAACCATGGTGAAAGAGACTAAATTCGACCCATCTTCCAGAAGTGTAAGTGGCATTCAGCTTAATTTGCCAATCAAATAAACATTTACTGAGAACTTTATATATGCCCAGGAGATGACACAACCACAGCTGACAAAAATCCAATTGGGAAGACAAAATTAAGATACATGAATGAAGAGAAAAGATATGGTATATAACTAAATGCTAAGTGATATCGGTGACATAGTAAGTGCTACACAAGTTCTGAAGAGGGAGAAATCACTTTAAGCTGGGAAGGAGGGCTGAATAATTCAGTCTTGCGTTTGAAGGATGCATGGGTTTGCTGATGTCAATGAGGGGGAGAAGGGTTCTGGCACTGAGAGAAACAGAGGGAGGGTGGTAGGAATAGAATCGTGTTTGAGGTGGGAAGAGGGCTTTGAGAATGTGGAGTATAAGAGAGTTTGGAGCACATTTCTATTTGCCTGAGAGATAATTGGAGAAAAAAAGTTTTGATGCCTATTTGCCCTTGGCTGTGGCTTGGCAGCCTTGCTTTAGAAACTGGAGGACTCTGTGTAGAGGCAATGGCTCTGACTTTGAGAGGTGATACAGACTGGAATCCCCAGAAAGGAACCAGAAATATGTCCCCAGTTCAACTTTGCCCTGGTCTGAGAGAAAGCCAGATGATCTGGGAGCTCTTGGTTCTCTAAACTGGTGCAGAAAGAGGCAAGTCAGCCAGGTGTGGGGTCAGGCTCTTGCTCCTCAGAGCCAGAGTGCTGGCCCAAGAGGCCTAGCAGACAGACGAATGTGATCACGGACCTCTCCAAATTGTACGGGGAAGATTTGTCTCATATTTGAACAAAGCCAGAACTGTCACTGGGGAGATGGCTCTCCAATTTGAGGAACATTAATCACCTAATTAACCAGAACACCTGCTCATAAAAATTGTCCCACCCAGGGAATGAAGTTAAACAAAGCATGAGGATGTGCTGCACAGACTTAGCTGTGGCATCTGTATCCTTGGCTGGCCTCCTTGGGCACTGAGGCTCACAATACTCTCCAGCCAGCTGTTGGGCTCGACAGAGGCTTCCGAACACCAGCCTTGTTTAGCAAGCTGCGATTAGTGAAAAACTCAGAGGACTCCTCTTGCAACTTAACTGGAATTGTGGATGCGGGTGAAAGTGCTGGGCACTCTTCTGAGTGTTCTGCATACATTAAGTCTCGAAAACTCACAACAACCAAAGGAAATCTCCTATTGTTGCTGAGGCTAGCGTGATGCTCACAGATCTAGTTTCTTCTTCTGGGCACGTGGGAAAACTGCATTTCCCAGCCTCCATTGCAGTTAGGTCGGTGCCATGTGCCTCATTCTGACCAAAGAAGCATGTGGAAATGTGGTGCATACCACTTCCAGATTTGGTCTTGGAAACTTCTTATGCAATCAGTACAGCGCTCTCTCCTTGTCTATTAGCTGGACACATAGAGGGGATCCAGGGAAGGATCCCAGGCTGTCCTGAGAGAATGGCAGAGACGCAGAAAGAAAGGCACTGGAATCCCTAAATCACTACATAGAAGATGGTGGCCAAGCAGTCTGTACTGTGAGAAAAAAACTAAACTTCCCACTGAGATTTGAAGGTTTTAACCACCAATGCAATCTTGGCAATTATGTTTCCTCAAATCACACAGGACCAATCTTGGAGAAAGCTACTACCTATGTGGTATGATTTCAGAAACTTCAGGAAATTCTTCCATCCCAAAATAATACCTCCTCCTATTGGTTAATCATTAACATGCTTTTAAATAGGAACCCTCATTATCTGCTCTTTACTTACCTTAACATTCCTTCAACGTATATTTACGGAATACTTTCTAGGTGCTGATAATCCTGTAAGTGTTATGGTGATGAAAAAGTAAACATGGTTGCTATTGTCATAGAATGTTTTATGGGAAACAGATGTAAAACAACCAATTACACAAGAAAATTAATACATACT
Organism: Symphalangus syndactylus; assembly: GCF_028878055.3. Lineage (NCBI taxonomy): Eukaryota > Metazoa > Chordata > Mammalia > Primates > Hylobatidae > Symphalangus > Symphalangus syndactylus. The sequence continues at coordinate 17,417,097 of NC_072429.2, read as the reverse complement.
TACAAATTATAAAAGTTACGAATGGAATGAATAGGGTGATGTAATAAACATAAATAGAAACCGGCAAAGTTTCAAAAAAAGTAGTCAGGGAAGGAGACTTAAAGTATAAAAAGAATCTAGCTATGGCGTGTAAGATATGGAAGCGGGTAGGTCATTATTCTAAGAGAGACAATGGCACGTGCAAAGGCCTTAAGGTATGACTTTGATAGCTGGAGAAACATAGGAAAGTCACTGTGGTTAGATCCGAGAAAAGGAAGGAGATCTGTTCTGGGAAGGTTGGAATTATTTCTCCTTCACTACTGCATTGACCCCAGTATATGTGAAGTACTCCTGTGAGTGACATTCCTCCTTTCAATTTGTGTATAAGAAGAGAAGCCTGGCCAGGAGCGGTGGCTGACGCCTGTAATCCCAGCACTTTTGGAGGCCTAGGTGAACATATCACCCGAGGTCAGGACTTCGAGATCAGCCTGGCCAACTTGGGGAAACCCCGTCTCTACTAAAAATACAAAATTAGCCAGGCGTGGTGGCAGGTGCCTGTAGTCCCAGCTACTTGGGAAGCTGAGGCAGGAGAATTGCTTGAACTTGGGAGGCAGAGGTTGCAGTGAGCCAAGGTTGTGCCACTGCAGTACAGCCTGGATGACAGAGCGAGACTCCATCTCAAAAAAAAAAAAAAAAAAAAAAAAAAGAAGAGAAGCCTAAAATTTTGGATGAATCTAACTTGACATAGAGTCTATTGCAGTTTTAGAAGTATTTGAATACAAGGGGCTGATCAAAGGCAATCTGCTTAGAGGATTGCTATGAAAGCTATCCTGTATAAGCTTTTTGATGTGGCTCAGGGCGAGAGGTTGGAGTTGATGAAGACCACTGGGGTAGGAGGTTAAAGCCCCTCTAGCCCTGGGAGCTGCCATCTCATTGAAGGCATAGACATTTCTATAAAATATTTTATTGTATACATTTCCATTTCCAAAGTTTAGCTAATGGCACCATCATCTATCAAGATGGCTAGACCAAAAACTTAAATGTCATCTTTAGCTCTTCCCTTTTTTCCTCTTAACCTATCCCACATTCATCAGCTCACCAAGACCTATTGGTTTATTATTATTATTATACTTTAAGTTCCAGGGTACATGTGCACAATGTGCAGGTTTGTTACATAGGTACACATGTGCTATGTTGGTTTGCTGCACCTGTTAACTCGTCACTTACATTAGATATTTCTCCTAATGCTATCCCTCCCCCATCCCCCCACCCCATGACAGACCCCAGGGTGTGATGTTCCCTGCCCTGTGTCCAAGTGTTCTCATTGTTCAATTCCCACCTATGAGTGAGAACATGCGGTGTTTGGTTTTCTGTCCTTGAGATAGTTTGCTCAGAATGATGGTTTCCAGCTTCATCCATGTCCCTACAAAGGACATGAACTCATCATTTTTTATGGCTGCATAGTATTCCATGGTGTATATGTGCCACATTTTCTTAATCCAGTCTGTCATTGATGGATATTTGGGTTGGTTCCAAGTCTTTGACTCCATATGTGGTAAGATCCACCCCTCCGCCCTATACCTGTCACCTGGGCCCCTTAACAGGCTTCCCTGCCTAACTCCTGTCCAGTCATATTTTCCAGAGCCTCTAAGGGCTTTCCATTACTTACATTACTTAAAGTCTGAGAAACACACATGGTAAGGAAGGATCTTTGTCAAGTGTTCTCTTCCCTGCCTTTATCTCCTGCTTCATTCTTCACCAATTCCTATTCCCACCTTAGGCTGAGCTATGGAGACTCAACGTTTCCTGAAAGTGTTGAGGGGTTGATGGTTCACCTGTGAACTTCCGCCATGCTCTTCTCTCTTTTATGGATGCCATTGCCCGCCTCCTCCCTCTGATCACAGTGTCCTGGTCTTTCCCCACGCAGCCCATGCATCAACACATGTGTGAAGCATTTTATACTTTCCTCCCTATTAACTCCCCTACCATATTAGAGACTTGTTCATTTGACCTGTGGCTATATAAACCTTTATCATTACACTCCTTCCATTAATGTAATCATCTCCTTACACATCTTCCTCCTTCCCCAGTTAGACTGTGAGTCTCTTGAGAAAGGAGATGTGATTTGCCAAACTCCTCATGAGAATGGTCCATCCTCACTGGGTCCAATACCTCTCTTCTCATTCTTTTTTGAACCCACTCCTTCCAGAATTTCTCTCTAACACTTTGCTGAAACCATTCTTTTCAATGACCTCCCCAACCTTCTAGTTAGTTGGGCCAAAACTCTTGGAATTACCCCTCATGTCTCCATTGCGCTCTTACTCAACATCCAAAACATCAGCAAATCCTGTTTATTTTTTCTTCAAGTCCATAATCCAACCATTTATTTTCATGTCTGCCATTACCACAAGTGACTGTCATTCCTGGACTGGATTATAGTAATAAACTCCTAACTCCTGCCACCATCATTTCCTACCTTCTGTAGTCAACTTTTAACCCAGCAGTCCTGTCATGTTAATATATATGTCAGATCATGTCATTCCTCTGATCCAAAGCTTCCAATGCAGACTTCTGCTTCTAGCTGTGATGGCATAATGGAACTGGATTTATTCTTCCACCTTAAACATGAAGAAAAACTGGACAAACTATACAGAAAAAAATGTTTTTTTTTAAACGCTGGAAAATTGGAGGTGCATTACTGAGCTCTCTAACATGAAAAATTAGGTGAGTTGTATGATGATAATAGCTTATTGTCTAGAAATAATTTCCAAGATGCAGTGCAGGGAGGGTTCAGCATTCTCTCTTAGTTGAGCAGACAGAGCTCATGGGTCCAATGTGTCTAGAATTGTAAGACGGCATACCTGAAAGGTGGGAGCTGAGCAGTAGGAGGGTTCCAGAGATCTCCAGAGAGGTTCCCTTGAGTGTTTGCTGAATATTTGTGAGGAAAACCCTATGAGCCTGGGAAGAAAAGATACTTAAGATCAGTAGCCTGAATAATTCCCAGAATTCACACATGACTGATAATAGTTCGTGTTTTCACCAGCCGTAGTGAGAAACTCTTGTAATATTTAGGGCTTTGGGTAAAAGACTCAGAAGAGTATCGCCTTGTAGTGGAGTTAAAGACACCTTGGACCCATCCTAAAAAAATGTTTAAAAACAAGCCTTGACAGGATGCAATTGATTTCATGTAACTTAACTGTGAGATGGAACAAAACTCTATACTCCTATTTAAAGAAATATAGCAAGATCATCCAACAATTTAAATTTCACAATGACTGACATCCAATCAAAATTATCAGGAATACAAGGCAGCCTGAAAATATAACTTATAAAAATGAAAACAATAGAAACAGACTTGGATATTGTAAAGATGACATTATTAACAGACAAGTATGTTAAAGCAGTGGTTATAAATATTCTTCATAAATTTAGAAGGTAAGAAAAAGTGGAAGACACAAAAGAGAACCAAATGAATCCTGGCAAAGCTAACACATGGATGAACTTTGAGGACATAATACTAAGTAAAATAAGCTAGTCACAGAAGGACAAATCCTGCAAGTCCATTTATATTAAGAATCAAAAGTAGTCAAACTCATAAAGGCTAAAAGTAGAATAGTGGATGCCAGTGGCATAGGGTAGAGAGAACTCAGTGAGTGGAATTGTTGTTCAATGGATGTAGAGTTTCAGTCATACAAGATGAAAAAGTTCTAGAGATCTGCCATCCACCAATAGGCATATAGTTAACAATACTGTACTGTACACTTAAACATTTGTTAAGACAGTAGATTTCATGCTATGTGTTTCTATTATCACAATAAAAAATTGTCAAATGGAACTTCTAGAGATGTAAAATACTATACAGGAAAATAAATTACACTGGATAGAATTTACAGCAGTTCAAATCTAGCGAAAAGTCTTGAATTCAGGATTTAGTTTAAAAAAAAAACTCCAAAACCCCTCTTGCAACTTAGTTATAAAAGACCAACAGACAAATTAAAAATTGGCAAAAGATTTGAAGAGACACTTTAGCAAAGAAGAGATACGAAGAGTTACAAATAAAGAATAGATGGAAAGATGCTCAAAATTATTAGTCATTAGGGAAATGCAAGTTAAAATCACAATCAGATGCCATTCCATAACCTCTAGAAGGACCAGCATCAAAAAGACTGAAGTTTGGGTAAAACAGGAACCTCATTTATTGATAGTGGGAATGAAAATGGTACTACTACTTTGAAAAACAGTTTCAATTACAATATTGCACGTTAAACATACACTTATATAACTCAGCATTTCACTCTAAGTCCTTACCAAAAAGTATATATTTATGTATGTCTACACAAAATATATATACATATGTCCACACAAAGATTTATACATGAATGTTTAGAGTAGCATTAGTTATATATGAATGTTTATAGTTGCATTATTTATAATAGCCAAAAATTGGAAAACTTCTATGTGTCTATCAACTGATGACTGGATGATAAACTAAAACTGATATAGTCATGCAAAGGAAAACTACTCATCGATTAAAAAGGATAAACTCTTGATACATGGAATGACGTGGCTGAAACTCAAAAGCATGATGTTACGTGAAAGAAGCCAGACACAAAGACAAGACTATACGCCATGGAATTCCATTTATTTGAAATGTAAAGAAAAGGCAAAACTATGGAGACTGAAAGCAGATCAGTGGTTGCCTGAGCCTGAGGGGATGGCGAGACAGACAGTGGAAACTGCCAACAGGCATGAGTGCACTCTTTGGGGCGACACAAGTGTTCTAAGGCTAGATTGTGGTGATAGTCACACAACTATAAAAATTTCCTAAAACTCATCAAACTCAGCTTAAAATGAGTGACTTGTATTACATGTAAATTGTACCTCATAATAAAGGTGTTTAAAAAGATAACTGTTTAAAGTAAAGTAATAATGTACCAAGGGGGTTATAATAGGTGTTAAAATAAAGTATATGAAAAGAACAGCACAAAGAATAGGAGAACAGTAATGGAAGTATACTGTTGTAAGGTTCTTACGCTGTAGGTGAAATGGTATGATATTATTTGAAAGTAGACTATGGTTAGTTAAAGACATATGTTGTAAACCCTAGGGAAACCACCAAAAAAAATAATAAAATAAAATAAAACAAGGACATATAGCTAAAGCCAATAGGAGAATAAGATGAAAACATTAAAAATTCTCAATATACCTAAAACAAGGTAAGAAAAATAAGGAAAATAGTAAGGACAAACAGATAGGACAAATAGAAAACAAATAGTGACATGGTAGATTAAAACCCACAAAGCAATAATTACGTTAAACATAAATTATCTATACAATCTAATCTAAAGCCAGAGATTTGTTAGATTGGATAAAAAAGCAAAACTCGACTGCATGGTATCTATGGAAAATCCACTTTAAAAATAAAGACACATATAGGTTAGAAGTAAAAGGATGGAAAAGAATACAGCATGTAAACAGTAGTCAAAGAAAACTAGAGTGGCAAGTATTAGACAAATAGATTTTAAAATAAGCACCATTCCTATGGATAAAGAAGGACATTTCATAACGATAAAGGAGTCGATTCATCAAGAGGACACACAAATCCTAAATGAGTATGCATCCAACAACAGAGCTTCAAAACACATAAAAACACACAAAAAGGGAAATTAGTAGAACAAAAAGGACAAATAGACATATTCAGAATTATAGTTGGAGATGTTAACACTCCTATTGCAGTAATTACTGGAACAAGTAGACAAGAAGTCGGTAAGAATCTATATGAGAGACTTGCAAAACACTAGCAATCAAATAAGCCTAACTGACATTTGGAGAACTTCCTACCCAGCAACAGAAGAATAGACATTATTTTCAAGTCTACTTGGAAGATCCAGATAAATAATAGTCTGAAGCACAAAACAAGTTTGAATAAATTTAAAAAGAGTGAAATTATATAAAAATGTTCCCTGACCACAACAGAATTGAACTAGAAATCAAAAACACAAAGATATGTGGAAAATCACCAAAAATTCTGAAAATTAAATCATATTCTTCTAAATAAATCATGGTCCAAGGAGAAATCACAGAGAGATTAGAAAATATTTTGAATGGAATGAAAATTAAAATATAATGTATTAACATTCATGGACTGAAGCTAAGATGGTATTTAGAGGGAACATTAAGGCATTAAATGTTTATATTAGAAAAGAAGGAAGTGTTTAAAATCAATAACCTAAGCTACCACATTCAGAAACCAGATAAAGAAGAGAATGTTAAATCCAAAGTAAACAAAGTAAGGAAAGAATAAAGAGCAGAAATCACTGAAATTGAAACAGAGATGCAATGGTTTTGAAAAGCAATGAAATCCAAATTGGCTCTTTGAAAGGAGAAATGAAAAAAATTTAAATTCTAGCCAGAGTAGTTATGGAAAAAAAGAGAGAATTATCAATATCAGGAATAAAATAGGGACTATTACTACATAGCCAACTAACATTAAAAGACTAATAAGAGAATATGATGAAAGGTTTTATGGCAAACATTAGATGGAATGGAAAAATTCCTCAGAGGACACAAAATACAAAAACTCACTCAAGAAGAAATAAATAACTAGCCCTGTATCTATTACATAAATTGAATTTTTAGTTTAAAAACCTTCCCACAAAGAGAATCCAAGCCTAGATGGTTTCACTGGCAAATAGAATTAATTTTACACAAACTCTTCCAGAAAACAGAAAAGGAGAGAGCACCTTTCAACTTATTAAATGAGGTCAGAATTACCCTGATGTCAAAACCAGACAAAGACATCATAAAAGTAAGAATTATATACCTATGTCCCTCATAAAATTAACTCAGAAAACTTTATCAAAATGTTAGAAGGTGGAATGCAGTAATAAATAAAAGAGATAAAGAGATGATATGATATATCATGACCAAATGTCATTTATCCCAGGTGTGAAAAGTTGATTCAACATTTGAAAACTAATCAATATCATTTAGTTCATTTAAAGACTAAAAAAAGTAAAAAGCATACGATCATCTCAATAGGTGCAAAAAAAGCATGTGACGACATTTCACATGCATTCATGATAAAAATTCTCAGAAAGCTAAAGGAAAAGAGAACCATCCTGAAATTGAATAAAGGATATCTATAGAACACCCCACAGCTAATATACATAATAATGCAAGAATGATGGCTTCCCCCCTAAAATCCGAAATAAAGGCAAGAATGTCTAATTTCACCACCATTTTCAACATCATACTTCAGGTTCTAGCCAGTGTAACAATATGAGAAAAAGTAAAAAGACATACAGATTTGAAAGGAAGACATACATCTCTATTTACAAACAACACAGTTATCTACATAGGAAATCCCAAAGAATACGCTAGGTGACAGCTATACAAAAAGAATGAAATCATGTATTTTTGCAGTGACAAGGATGGAACTGGAGACCATTATCTTAAAGAAACAACTCAGAAACAGAAAGTGAAATACTGCATGTTCTCACTTACAGGTGGAAGCTAAATAATGAGTACACGTGGACATAAGAGTATGAAATAATAGTCACTGGAGACTCAGAAGGGTCTAGGGTGCGAGCAGGAAGAGGGATGAGATATTAATGGGTATATTGTTCAAGTAATGGTTATACTAAAAGCCCAGACTTCACTACTATACAATATCTCCATGTAACAAAACTGCTCTTGTGCTCATTAAAATTATCCAAATAAAACTTTTTGAAAAGATTCTACTAAGTGAGTTTAGTAAATTGTCGTATATAAGAAGATATCGTCAATGTATGAAAATAAATTGCCATCTTAGATACTGGGAGTGAGTAACTGGAAATTGAAATTACAAAACTGTCATTTACAATAGCATTAAAAGACATGGAAATATTTACAGGAAAACTAAATATGTGCAAGATTGGATGCTGAATATGACAAAATTTTGATGAAACTGAAATGAGCTTATAAAATGATTGATGTAACTGTGCTCATGGATTGGAAGACTCTATGTTGTTAAGATGTCAATTTTCTCAAATTGCTCTATATGTTCAATGCCATTCCAATCAATATCCCAACATAATATTTCTTTTTGGAAATTGACAGAGTATTCTAAAATTTATATAGAAGAACAAAAGACCTAAAAGAACTAAAATAGGTAATTGTTAATAACAGAGTTAGAGGATTCACATTACCTGGTTTTAAGACTTATCATAAAGCTATAGTAATCAAGACAGTGTGGTATTGGCTAAAAGAGAGGCACAGAGATTGAGAGAATAAAGCCAATATAATAGCAGCCTACAGATTGGGAAAAGTATTTACAAACTATGTATCTGGTATTGGGTTAATATTTAAAATTTATAAAGAACATACACAACTCAATAGTAGAAAAACAAACAATCCAATTAAAAATAGGCAAAGAACCTGAATAGACATTTTTCCAGAGAAGACATAAAAATGGTCAACATGGATATAAAAAAGTGATCAGTATTATTAATCTTCAGGAAAACGCAAATTAAAACCCTGTAAGGTACCACCTCACACCCATTAGGATGGCTATTATCAAAAAGTCAAATGATAACAAATATTGGCAAGAAGATGTGGAGAAAAGGGAACTCTTGTACTCTTTGGTGGGACTGTTGATTGGTACAGCTATTATGGAAAACAGTAAAGAGATTTCTACAGAAATTAAAAATATAACCACCATATAACCTAGTAATTCCTCTTCTGGGCATATCCCCAAAGCAAATGAAATCACTATCTCATAAAGATACCTGCACTCTCATGTTCATTGCAGCATTATTCACAACAGTCAAAATGTGGAAATAACCCAAGTGTTCGTCAATAAATGGATTTTAAAAAGTGATATATATATACACCATGGAATATTACTCAGCCTTAGAAAAGGAGATCTTGCCATTTGCCACAACAAGGAGGAATCTGGAAGATATTATGCTAAGTGAAATAAGCCAGACACAGAAAGACAAATCTTGCATGATCTCACTCATATGTGGAATCTGAAAAATAAAAGAAAAGAGTCAAATACACAGAGATAAGACAGTTGTTACTAGGGTCAGGGTTGGAGGGAGGAAGCAGGAAGGTGTAGGTCAGAGAATGCAAAGTAGTAGATATGTAGGTTGAACAAGTCTAGAGATCTATATCCAACATGAAAACTATAGGTAATAAAATAAAATTGTGCTACATGTGGGATTCCTGCCAAATGAGTAGATTTTAACTGTATTGCCCCAAAAATAACAATAAAAAAGGGTAACTATGTGAGATGATGAATTATTAATTTGCTTCACTAAAGTAACCATTTCACTATCTGTATGCATCCTATAACATCATGTTATACACCTAAAATATATATGATAAAATTCATTTTTAAAAATAATAAATATAAATTTTAAAACGATAAAATAATAGAATCAAGAGTTCAGAAATAAACACATATATATGTTCCATTCCAACCAAAATGCCAATGTAATTTAAGGAATACAAATCTTTTCAGCAGTGGATGCTGGAAAAATTAGCTATCTATAGGCTGAAGAACTAACCTTGGCCCTTTTTTCTGCACCATATGCAAACATTCACTTGAAATGGTATATATATATATATATATATGTGCTAAGTGTATAAAAACTTCTAGAAGAAGACACAGAAAATCTTTTCAAGCTTGAGTTAGGCAAAGATTTTAAAAATAAGATACAGAAAGCACAAATCAAAGCAGAAGAAAATAATAAACTGGAGTTAATCAAAATTTAAAACATCTGTTCTTTGAAAGATATTACAAAAATAAGAAGACAAATTACAGTCTAAGAGAAAATATTTGCAAAACATGTATCTGACAAGGGGTTTGTGTCCATAACATATAAAGAACTCTCAAAAATCAGTAAGACAAGCAACTCAATAAAAAGAATGGGTAAAAGCTTGAGTAGATACTTTATCAAAGAAGAAATATAGATGGCAAATAAACACATAAAAAGAAATTAAACATCATTAGTCATCAGGGAAATGCAAATTAAAACTACAAACAGATACCACCACACACCTTTTAGAAGGGCTAAAATTTTAAAAGTGCTATTGAAGATGTAGAGCAACTGGAAGCTTCCTACACATTACTGATGGGAATACAAAGTGATAACATCTTTGGCAGTTTCTAGTAAAGTTATGCAATCAGCTACTATATGACCCAGAAACCCCACTCCTAGTATTTTAACCATGAAAAAATCAAAACCGTATGTCCACAGAAGACCTGAATAGAGCTGCTTATAGAAGTTTTATTTATAATAATTAAATGATAGAAACAACTCAGGCTGGGCGCAGCGGCTCATGCCTGTAATCCCAGCACTTTGAGAGGCTGAGGTGGGTGGATCACAAGGTCAGGAGTTCAAGACCAGGACCAGCCTGGCCAACATGGAGAATCCCCGTCTCTACTAAAAATACACAAATTAGCTGGGCTTGGTGGCGGGTGCCTGTAAACCCAGCTACTCAGGAGGCTGAGGCAGGAGAATCATTTGAAAATGGGAGGCAGAGTTTGCAGTCAGCCAAGATCATGCCATTGCACTCCAGCCTAGGCGAGAGGGCGAGATTCCTTCTAAAAAAAAAAAAAAAAAGAAACAACTCAAATGGTCATCAGTTGGTGAGTGCACAGCCAATTTGTGGTACATGAATTTAATGGAACATAACTTACCAGTAAACATAAAGCATTGATACAGGCAACAACATAGATGAATCTGAAAAACATTCTATTAGTGAAAGAAGGCACAAAAGTTACAAATTCTCTTACACTTATATTGTATTCTGAAAAGGCAAAAAGCAGACCCAAAACTAGATTTTTGCTCGCTACAGAGTGGTGGAGAGGAGAGATAATAGGCTATAAAAAGACACAAGGATACTTGCAGTGATGGAAATGTTCTATAGCTTAGTTATGATTTTAATTACACACTGTATACATTTTTCAAAACTCATCACACTATACTCTTAAAAAGGACACATTTTCCCATCTGTAAATATTTCAATCAACTTGACAAAAACAAACAAAACTCACCTAAGCCTCAGTTTTCTCATTTTAAAAATTGTAGCCACTATTATTATTTTCTTAAAAATGACCCTTTTCCATGGAAAGATTGTCTTGGTCAGGATTCCTAAGTCATTGCTTTGATTATCATTTGCCATTTTGTGTCACTGATAAATAAAGATAAAACACATTTATGACAAACATCTAGTACTATGCTCCATATATACTGGCAACTTGCATAACACTTAAATGAATATGACATTTAATAAAAGAAACAGAAAAGAGTCAATAATCTTTTCAGAATAAAAGCAGACGCCAGACTCCAGACCATGGTGAGAACAATTTGCTTTTGAATTCATGCCCTGCCCTCTTTTCTTACTTTGCAATGGAATGTTTGTTGACTGGGTTGAAGAAGAATTCTCAAAAATGTTACTATTTATTTCTCATGGCCTAGGAGGTATCAGGGTGCTGACACATAGCAGTGTAACTTGTAAATGCATTTTCATAGCTGATAATAATTACTCCCAGTAATTGAGTCTGTTTTGTGATTTCTTCCCTTTCGTTTTCCCTGGAATTACTCCCTCACTGGCCCTCAGAACTCAACCTATGTTTGCATCCTATTCCATTGGTAACAGTAATTCTAGTTGCCTAAATTTAGTATCTGACACCTTCACAAATGTTCAGCCCCCAAATGTCCTGATGTGTCTCATTCTATGGTCCCAAATTGCCACTCATTTATTTCAACAGGAGACAAATACCTAACCCTACCCAAATCTCGATTTTCTAAACCAGACCTATCTGCAAACTCTACCACCATGATCATTATTTCGCTTTTAAATAATAATATAAAACAAACAATAATAATAATAATAATAATACTATAGCAACCATGACCGTTAATTGAAAGTTCGACTCAGGACAATGCTGGACACTTACACCTAGCCCTCATGACTATCACACGACATAGGTATGATCTCCACTTTACAATGAGGAATTGAAGCAGGGTGTGTCTCAATAGCTTTGCCCAGACCACACATCCAGTGAAGGGCAGATCTGGGCTCCAGCACAGGTCTGACTGCAAAGCTCATGCTCTTTTGCTGGCAGAGGAGGATCAAGAGCTCACCCTGCCTATAAGCAAGGATATATTGGCCCCAGGAATTAATTTGGGTCAAGCTTTTAGAAGAAGAAAAAGAAATAAGACTTCAAAAACTTACTTTGTTCTTATGTTTCATGGAAAAGAAGAAAATTTAAAAAAAAAAGAAAAATTACTTTGCAAAACTTTTCTCTTTAAGCTAGCCACTGACAACCTTAAGATTCCCTCTTCAATTACAATGGAGCCCAGTCTCCAGACAACTGCTTTTCCTTGATGACAGTGGGCAACTGTGGTGGCAGATGGGCAATTACACACACATATGACCCTAACCTATATACAATCCACGGCAGACATCATTAATCAATCATAGCAATCTTTGCCATAGAGCCCATAGCTAGTTCCCAGTGATTCTCATTATTCTGCTAAAGCAGCTTCCAGCAATTGATTATCATTGAAAGATAAGTTAAAAATCTTTTACAGTCTCTGTCCTAGATGAACTTGTTTGGCTTGTATTTTGATTCTTGCCTTCTACGGTAAATTGGAGAGGTGTCATCTTGGGACTAGTGTGCTTTGAAATCTCTCTTCTGAGAGATTCTGTTCATATAGCTGCTCTCAGGATCTGTCAGCCCCCAGAACACTGACGCAGTATCCAGCAACCAGGATTGTATGCACCTAGTTCTATATGTGCAAAGCAAAAAGGTGGGCAATAATTCGACTGTGCCTAGAAAGATAAAATCTAGGCATCAGTTCCCAACCCTGACTATACACTAGAATCACTTAGGGGAGCCTTTAAACTATGCAGATTCAAATACCATTCTAGATTAATAAATTTCACATCTAGCTATATGTCCTAAAGAACTGAGCAATTCCACATCTAGATTTAAGTGCACACATGTGCACAAAGGAGACATGTAAAAAGATGTTCATTATAGCATTGCTTGCAAACGCAAATTATAGGGAAAGCCTAAATGTCCATCAAATTAACACATAAATAAATTGTGATTATACATACACCAGAAAACTATGCAGCTGTTTAAATTAACAAAAGCATCATGTATCAACATAAATACAATTTTAAGACACAAGTGAACAACAAAGTTCAAAAATATGTACAATATATTATGCCATTTATATAAACCTTAAAAGAAGCACATTAATTCCTTGTGTTCTTTATTGGCACATTCACATGAGCAAAATAATTAGAAAATAGAGATGTAAACACTAAGTTCTGGATAGTAGTCACCTACGGCGAAGGTGGGAAGGCAATAGGATTAGGAGCTTCAACTCTATGTAGAATATTTTACTTTTTAAAGAGTTCTAAAACAAATGTGGCTAAATATTAATATTTAGCAAAAATGATCAATCAGTTCAAGAGTATTTTCATATTATGTTTAAATGTTTATATGTGCCAAACTGCTTCAACATAGACATTACTCTGTGTGCTATTAAGATCAAATGAGATGTATGAAAAGTCATTTGCACAGTGCACCATAACTGGCAGCCAATAATTGGTCATTAAATGGTAGATAGCTGTATTACGAATTCATCAATTATGCTCAAAACATTCATCATAATATATTTTAATAACATATTTGAAGTAATTTAAATCTCCAATAATAAATTGTTGTGTAGCATATAGTACATTTATTCACGTAAATGGACACATGAAAAATGATGAAACCACTGAAATGATGGTTTTGGAGATTAACTTTATGGAAAATGCTTAATGCTTAATATTAAATGAAGGAAACAATATGTAATATTGGATGGAGATGTGATATCTAATTATGAGAAAACTACTATAAAAACTAACATAAAGCAAAAGTCCAGGAGAGGTGAGAGAATTATGAATTATGGGTGGTTTTCTTTTCCTCTTTTTGTAATTTTTTTGTTCTAATTTCTTATGCTTTACAACATTAAAAAATCAAATGGAATTCATATTTTTCCAGGTAGCATCCAAAGAATATAGTATCACATGATTCATTCTCTCAGAGAACTGAGTCTGAGAAAGAAGCAGATATACACACTAGATTTGGGGATAATGATAATGATGAGTTTTTGAACACTGGTTTTTTTATTTTACAGAATCTGTGCAAGTTATGAGTTATTATTTATAATACAAGTGAGGGTCAAAAGATATATGTGATTTTCACATCTTCTCTCACCTCAAATGCCCTAAAAACACCTCTCCCCTCTCTTCTCTCCGTTGTCCCAACTTGGTTCCTATGTCGCCGAGAAAACTGAAGCCATCACAAGGGAACATCTATAGGCTCCTTCCAGCACACCCAGCCACTTGCTGTGCATTTCCATCCATAGACTCTGACTTCTAACCTGTGTTTGAAGTAGCCTTGTTCCCATCTAGCTGAGCCCCACACCCCCGACCTGCATACCACATTTCATCTCCTCTCTTCCCTTATCATTCTAGCAATTCTCTTCTGTCTTTTCAATGTAATCGAATTTATCTACTGGGCCTTTCCCTTCAGCAGAAAAACATGCATTTTTTCATCTCATCAAACTCTTCTTGATTCCGCCATTCATCACCATCTTTGCTCCATTTTGAAAAGAAGTTTTCTGAAAAACTTCTTTCTGCGAAAGCAACTCATTCACCGCTGCACTGAAAAAGGCATTCATCAAGATCAGCAATGAGCTCCATGTGTTGCTGAATCAATGGTCAATTCATACGGAGTTTCGCTCTGTCACCCAGGCTGGAGTGCAGTGGCACAATCTCGGCTCACTGCAAGCTCCGCCTCCTGGGTTCACGCCATTCTCCTGCCTCAGCCTCCCGAGTAGCTGGGACTGCAGGCGCCCGCGACCACGCCTGGCTAATTTTTTTGTGTTTTTAGTAGAAACGGGGTTTCACCGTGTTAGCCAGGATGGTCTTGATCTCCTGACCTCGTGATCCGCCTGCCTGGGCCTCCCAAAGTGCTGGGATTACAGGCGTGAGCCACCGCGCCCGGCCCAATGGTCAATTCTAAGTTCTCATCTTGACCCATCTGAGAGAGTGGATTACTCTCAATACACTGTCTCCCACCACACTCTTGGGTTTTCCTTCTTTCATGCTGAATATCCTGCTTTGGTGTCTGATGCTGGTTTTTCTGGTTTCAAGACTTTAAACACAGATGTCCTATTGGACATTTCCACTTGGATATCTAATGGAAGTTCCAGACTTATATTTAAAACTGAATTCCTGGGCTCCCCTCTAAAACCTTCTCTGCTTGTAACCTTCCCCATCTCAGATTATGACAATTCCATCCTTCCAGTCTTTCTGCCCCAAAACCTTGACATGTAGTAGGTGTTCAAACCAATGTCCTTGAATGGATGATCTAATAAGCAAGTTGCCTGAATTCACATGGTAGGTAATAGAGGTGGGTATGTCTAACTCCAAAACCCAAGCTTCTCCATTAAACCCATGTCAAGACAAGTTATTCATATGCTCAGAGGAAACCATTTATTGAGATAAAACTTTAAAAAGAATGACAGGCATGTTATATTTCAAAGGACCCTTAGAAACCTCTGCTTTCATTCTGAATGTGCCTTGGAAAAGTCTCTTCACATCTTTAACTCTGGGTTCAGGCTTCATGATTCTGAAGTTAGGTCATTGCGACCATATCATGCATGCAGGAAGGAGCCTATGATGACATTTCTACCCACTGATCTTTGAACACAGGTGTGTGAGAATGGTTGTCCATGGAATGGAGTATAGGTCAGAAAATATGTTATGGTGACTGGCGTGAGAGATGGAAAGATCTTAGATCCACGAGTGTGGGAGTAGAGTCCTTAGTGAGCAGAGCCTAGGGCTCAGGAAAGCAGTCAGGGGCATCCTTCAGAGTGTGGCCTTGGAACCAATCAGACTTAGAGACTCAGCTTTGTCATTTGCTGACTAAATGACATAGGCAAGTTACCTAACCATTCTGAGTTTCACTTTCGTTATCTGCAAAAAAAAGGATAGTGATAGTACCTACTTCATAGAACTGTTGTAAAAAAATATATACAAATAACTTAGCATGGTGCCATTTACATAGCACACTCAATAGATAGTGGTTCACAGTGTTAGTATTTGTATTCATCTCTTCCCAATAAATGTGAGGTTAGTTGGAGAGTTTTGTAGATGCACTATTGCTAAAAGACTCAATGTTTTATCAAGAACAAAGTGAGGATATTCACTCACATGACTCCTATCCAGCATTGTATTAGAGATCCTAACCAGTGTAATAAGGTAAGAAAAAATGGTTTCAAATTAGAAAAGAAGAGGTAAAACTGTCTCTATTCACAGATAGTATAATTGCTATCTAGTAAATGTCAAAGAATCTATTAAAAAGTTACTAACACTAGTATGTTGTTACAGGATAAAAGAACTCAAAAATCAATTCTTTTTCTATATACTAGAAATCTTAATAGGAGTATAATTTACAATATTGTCAAAGTCATGAAATAAATACATAGACATTCAATAAAATTTGTGCGAGATCTATATGCTAAAACTAAAAAAATCTTAAAAATAATTTTAAATGACTTAAATAGAGAAATATTAATATATCAAGATCATGTATTGATAGACATAACATTTTAAAAGATATTAGTCCTTCCCCAAATTGACATATAGATTTAATATAATCTCAGTTGACATTCCAGTAGAAATTAATAAAAGTTGTAATTTGTAAGTAAATGCAAAGGAATGAAAATAGTCAAAAGAATTTGAAAAAGAACAAGGTTAGATAATGTACACTACCTAATTTAAATACTTCATATAAAGGTACAGTAATTAAGACAGCATGGTATTGGTTTAAGAGTAGACACATAGATCAATGGAATAGAGAGTTTAGACATAGACCCACACATATATGATCAACTGATTTCCACAGAGGCGTAAAGGCAAGTCAGTAGAGAAAAACAGTCTTCTCAACAAACTGTGGTAAAATAGCTGGACGTCCATATGAAAAAACAAAATAAAGACGGAGAAAAGCTCCACCCATACACTGCATCATAAACAATGAAGTCAAAGTAAGCATAGACTAAAATGTAAATCCTAAAACTGTAAAATTGCTAGAAGAAAGCATAGAAGAAAATCTTTGTGATCTTACATTAGGCAAAGATGTCTTAGATATGATATCAAAAGCATCATATATATAAAAGAAAGAAATTAATAAATTAGGCTTTGTCTAAATGTAAAACTTCTGTCCTTCAAAATTCAGTTAACGCAATCAAAGGAGAAAACAACCCTACAGAATGGGAGAAAATATTTGCAAACAATGAATCCACCAAAGGTCTGATATCCAGAATCTATAAGGAACTTACACAAATTTACAAGCAAAAAAATTAAAAAGTGGGCAAAAGACATGAACAGACACTTGTCAAAAGAAGATTTACACGTGGCCAAAAAGCATATGAAAAAAAGCTCAATATCACTTATCATTAGAGAAATGCAAATCAAAATCACAGTGAGATACCATCTCACACCAGTCAGAATGGCCATTATTAAAAAGCCAAACAATAACAGAAGCTGGCAAGGTTGTGGAGAAAAGTGAATACTTATACACTGTTGGTGGGAGTGTAAATTAGTTCAACCATTGTGGAAAGCAGTGTGGCAATTCCTCAAAGAGCTAAAAACAGAACTACCATTGACCCTGCAATCTCATTACTGGGTATATACCCAGAGGAATATAAATTCTATCATAAAGACACATGCACACATATGTTCATTGCAACACTATTCACAATAGCAAAGACATGAGATCAACCTACATGCTCATCAATGACATACTGGATAATGAAAATGTGGTACATACACCACTAGAATGCTATGAAGCTGTAAAAAGAATAAGGTCATGTCCTTTGCAGGAACATGGATGGAGCTAGAGGCAATTATCCTTAGCAAACTAACACAGGAACAGAAAACCAAATACCATATGTTCTCACTTATAAAAGATGAGAACATGTGAGTGCACAGAGGGGAAAAACCGACACTGGGACCTACCGGAGGGCAAAGGGTGGGAGGAGGGAGAAGAGCAGAAAAAAATAACTATTGGGTACTAGGCTTAGTGCCTGAGTGACAAAATAATCTGTACATCAAACCCTCATCACATGAATTTACCTATATAACAAATCTGCACATGTACCCCTGAACCTAAAATAAACGTTTTAAAAAAGAGAAAAAACCCAACAAAAAATGGGTCTTGTTAACACTTAACAAAAGAAGTATACCAACGGCAAATGAGCACATGAAATGTGCCAATTAAAACTGTGGTGGCTCATGCCTGTGATCCCAGCACTTTGGGAGGCCGAGGTTGGCAGATCACCTGAGATCAGGAGTTCGAGACCAGTCTAGCCAACATGGTGAAACACCATCTCTACTAAAACTACAAAAAAATTAGCCAAGCATATTGGTGGGCGCCTGTAATCCCAGCTACTTGGGAGGCTGAGGCAGAAGAATCGCTTGAACCTGGGAGGCGAGGGTGGCAGTGAGCCGACATCAAGCCATTGCACTCCAGCCTGGGCAACAAGAGCGAAACTCAGTCTCAAAAACAAACAAACAAACAAAAAAACAAACAAAACCCCTGTATTTAAGTATGACTACACATCATTTAGGGAAAAAATCAGTAATACAAAGTGCTGGTAAGGGTACGGAGCAACCAGAACTCTCATACATGGCTGGTGAGAATGCAAAATTGGTACAGCCACTTTAGAAAAATGTTATCCAGGTTTTTTGTAAAGTTAAATATATACTTGCCATATGACCCAGCACTATTGCTCCTAAGTTATTTACCCAAAGAAATGAAAACACATGTTCACACAAAATTCTCTATCTAGTTGTTTATAGCCACTTTATTCATAAATACCAAATAGTGGAAACAATCCAAATGCCTTTCTACTGGTGAAAAGGTAAATATATTACATCTATCCATCCTATGGAATACTACTCAGCAATTAGAAATGAACTACAGATATACACCACAGCATAGATGAATCTCAAATGCATTACTTTAAGTGAAATAAAACTGTGCAAAAAGGCAATATTCTGTATGATGTCATTTATATGATGTTCTAGAAAATGAAAATCATTGGGACAGAAAACAGATCAGGGATTGCCATGGACTTGTATGGGAGCAGGAGTTGACTACAATGTGGCATGAGGTGTGGCATGAGGAAATTTTGTGTATGTGATGGAACTATTCTAAATCTTGACTATAAAAGAGATTGCACAACAGTATCCATTTGGAACCATACACTAGAAAAGAGAATTGTACATTATGGAAACTATACCTCAACATACCTGAGTAAAAAAAAATTATCTAGTTTGACTGCTGTTTCTTCATCAGCACTTAAAAATTATTACTCCACTGCCTTTTATCCTCTGTCATTGCAGTAACAGTATTTCTTGGTTTAACTACAAGATCTCAAGGTATGTATCTATTTTCATGTTTGTTATCCTGCTTTCCAAATCCAAGGAGTCATATATTTTATTAAGTGGGGAAAATTTTCAGCATTATCTCCTTGAATATTTTATCTCTCATTCTCTCTATTCTTTCTTTATGGAGCATTTATTATAGATGAAATTTATTCTTCACATTTTTAAAATCCTTTTCATATGTTCCATTTTTGTATCTTCTAGTTGCATTCTGAAGAATTTCTTCAGATCTACTTCTCAATTTTCAGTTCTCACTTTGGTTGTGTCTGACCTGTTTTTTAACCATGCCATTGCCTTTTTAAAGTAATACTTTTTACTGAAATATAGCATACATACACAAATGTGCATAAATCATAAATGTCAACTCAAATAATTTTCACAAACCACACTGTGAAATCAGCACCCAGATCAAGAAACGGAATGTTGCTAGCACTCTGCAGATCCCCTTTGCACTCCCTCTCAGACCCCCTGCCAAGGCAACAACAATTTTGACTCTAACACCATATGTTAGTTTGACTAGTCTTTGAACTTAATATAAATGGAATGTTCAATCTGAACCCTTTGGTTTCTTTTATTCAACATTATGTTTGTGAGAGCCATCATATTGTGTGTAGCATTCATTTCTCGTTGTGGTTTAGTATTCCATTATATTAAGATGCTACAGATTATCTATTGCACATTTATGGACATTTGGGTATTTTCCCATTGAAGCTAATTATGAAGAAGGCCATATGAACATTCTTGTACACATCTTTTGGTGCATATATCTTTCCCTTTCTGTTGGGTATATACTTAGGAGTGGAATTGCTGGGTCATAGAAGGATTTTTCCATTGCTGGTGTGACAAGTTGCCACAAGTTTAGTGGCTTAAAACACCACAAATTTACTGTCTTACAGTTCTGTAGATTAGAAGTCCAATAAGAATCTCACTGGGCTAAGATAAAGGTGTTATCGGGGCCACCCTCCTTTCTGGAGGCTCTAGGGGACAATGTGTTTCTTTGCCTTTTTCAGCTTCTAGATACCACCTGAATTTTTTTGGTTCACTGACTTTCTGGCTGACTTCCTTCAGCAGCTTTGGTCTGAATTCTTCTCACTGTCATCTTGTTCTCTCTTCTGCTTCCTGCTACCATTTTTAAGGACCCTTGTAAATGAGCCCACCCAGGTAATAGGACAGTCTCCCTATTTCATTTCTCTAATGACTAATGATGTTAAACATCTTTTCAAATGCTAATGGGCCTTTGAAAAGCTTCTTTACCGAAGTGCCTACTTGAATATTTTGTCCATTTTTTATTGAGTTTTATATCTTTATTATCAATGTGTATGACTTCCTTAGGTATTATGAACACTAATCCTTTGTGAGATATATGTACTGTAAATATCTTCTCTCACTCTATAACTTGTCTTTTCACTCTCAAAATGTTGTCTTTTGACAAACAGAAATTCTTAATTTTAATGTAGCCCAACTTTCTTTTATTGTTAGTATTTTATGATTATTCTATCTAAGAAATCTTCGCCTACAGATATTCTTCTGTGTTTTCCTTTAGAAAACTTAATTTTTATATGTAGATCTATAATACATTTGGACTTTCTTGTATAATACAAAGTATAAATTAAAATTCAGTTTTCTCATATGGGTATCCAACTGATGTAAAATTAATTTTTGAAAATATACTTCAATTCCCACTGCATTTCAGTTTTATCTTTGCCATAAAGGAGTAAACATAGATGTGTGTATCTTTCACTGACTTTTCAATTTGAAATGCAATGTTTTTCAATTTACAAGATCTACTAATTTATTTTTCAAATAGCTTTTTTTTTCATATTTCCCAAATGGTATCCTGTGTTTCTGTAAATAGCACTTTAAATATTCAAAATGCACTTATTAATATAACCTCTATCAAATAGTTCTATTATTTGGGCTTCTGGGCCACTAATTCTCAGTTTGTGTGTCGGCTGTCCCCTCATAGTAGATTGCCTCCCTGTGTAGTTTTAATTTTTGTATGTGAGCTTATTTTCTTTCTTTCTTTCTTTTTTTTTTTTTTTTTGAGACAGAGTTTGCTCTGGAGTGTAGTGGTGTGATCTTGGCTCACTGCAACCTCCACCTCGCAGGTTCAAGTGATTCTCCTGCCTCAACCTCCTGAGTAGCTGGGATTACAGCATGCAGCACCGCACCTGGCTAATTTTTCTATATTTAGTAGAGGCGGAGCTTCATCGTTTTGGCCAGGCTGGTCTTGAACTCCTGGCCTCAGGTGATGCACCTGCCTTGGCCTCCCAAAGTGCTAGGATTACAGGCGTGAGCCACCACGCCTAGCCTGTATATGAGTTTATTTTCAATGAGCATTTGTGTGTGTGTGTTTGTGTATAAGAGTCACACAAAACATGAGTTCTGGCTTAACACAAGAAAGTTTATTTTTCTCTCATGCAAAGTCTGAGGCTGCCTTCCAAGTAAGTGATTCAGTGATCCAGCTGTTTCCATCTAGTGGCTAAAATGTCTCAAGATGCAGCTGCCACTGTCACTGAGGAATGAAAGGGAAAGTGGGAGATCCCATGCCTTCTCTTCTATGCTTCAGTCTAGAAGGGACTTGTGTCACTTACATTTCATTGCCTAGAAGTTGTCACATGATCCTGGCTAATTGCACATGGCCAGAAACATGGGGAAGCACATAGATATTTGGTGAGCAGTAAATGTCTCTGCTCTTCTAATTACCAAATATTCTTTTGCCTGCTTCTTCCCAGTCAAGCCCTCCTCTGCTTGAATGGGATCAGATCTAGACATGGCTCCTCTGAGTTGGGGGCCTATGAGCCACAGGGACAAGATATCTACCCCTCCATGCAAATACAAATATCTGCCCCTCTCCTCAACACAGTGGCAGGACACCAGCAGGATAATCTTGACAAACTCATTCATTCAGAAGGGGTGAGAAAGACACACAGCAGTCATCGGTCTGTAGCAATGCTGTGAGGGCCCCTACGATGGGAATGGGAACTCCTTGATTGTTATATAATTTTCTTAGGAATGTTCCAAAATATCAGGTTCTTGGGAGGTGAATTCTCCCATTTATGGTGTCTACTGACTCTCCCTCAGGATGGATGCTTTCTCACGTGTGTTGTATGTTTTGTTTGTGAGCTGATCATCAGTAGGGATTTATGTTTGTGTGGGTGTGCTAGTTAGTCCCATGTACCCCATGTTGTGAGAGTGTTTCTGCCAAGTGCTTCTGGGAATCCATCAGTCCGGGACTGTTTTTTTCTAAAC
Source organism: Symphalangus syndactylus (assembly GCF_028878055.3). Taxonomy (NCBI): domain Eukaryota; kingdom Metazoa; phylum Chordata; class Mammalia; order Primates; family Hylobatidae; genus Symphalangus; species Symphalangus syndactylus. The sequence continues at coordinate 17,394,354 of NC_072429.2, read as the reverse complement.
ATCAATTTCTCATTTGGAGATGTCTGTGTTGTGCAGGTGGTATAAATTTAGACTCATACTCCCCTAAGCACCAGTTGGGGGTTAGATTTCCCATTGAAAACTTCTGATCTCCCTGAGCCACAGGACATTTGGTTAAAGCCTCTTTTGTGGCCTTCACAATATCATTTCCCAATTCTCTTTCCAAAAGTATTCTGAAGATGGGCTGTATCCTTCCCATCTACATATTTAGACTTTTACTATTTATGTACGTGTCTAAAAAATGGTATATAGTATTGATATGTCATTTAAATTTATACTAATGGCAACATATTATGGTTATTCTCTGCAACTTGATTTTTTCTATAAATATATTTTCAAGATTTAAATATGCTAATAAATATATATCCAGCTTATTCATTTTAGTCACTGTGTAGTATTCCCTTGTAACTCAACTTTTTTCCATTTCTCTGTTAATGAATTTTTTTTTTTTTGAGACAGAGTCTCTCTCTGTAGCCCAGGCTGGAGTGCAGTGGCATGATCTTGGATCACTGCAACCTCTGCCTCCTGGTTTCAAGTGATTCCTGTGCCTCAGCCTCCCAAGTAGCTGGGATTACAGGTGTGCACCACCACACTCAGTTAATTTTTGTATTTTTCGTAGACTCAGGGTTTCACCATGTTGACCAGGCTGGTCTTGAACTCCTGAGCTCAAGTGATCTGCCCACCTCGGCCTCCCAAAGTGCCTGGATTACAGGCATGAGCCACCATGCCCAGCCTAGAATTTAAATTGCTTCCAATTCTTAGCTATAACTTATAATGCTGAATGAATATTCTTTGTACACATTTGTAGAAGGGTATTTAGGCTATATATTTAGTTATGGAATTACTGTATCATAGGATATGGAGATTATTAACTTTATTAACAAATTACTGTCCAAAATGCTTGTGCCAACTTATAGTCATAAGCATTTTAATAGAGAATATAATGTTTGTTGTCTCTTCAACATCCAAGGCAAAACTTGATCTTGTTCAACCTTTCAATTATTTTCCATATGACAGATTTAAAATGTTATTTCACTGTAGTTTTAATTTTCAGTTATAAGGTTACTATGAGGTTAAGCTTTTACCCATTATTATTGGCTTTCCAGGTTTCTTCTGTAAATTATCTAGTTTTCTATCATGACTTGGCCTTTCCTTTATTGATTTATGAGGAAGTTTTATATTTTTTGATGTAGTCCTTTGTCAGCTCTGCATATTTTAAGTGTTTTCTCTGTTTTTATCTTGGACGCCATCCTTAGAGTCCTAGGAAACGCTTACTTGGCTGGAGACGTCTGGAGTTCATTGGCAAGTAATTTATTGCTCATGCTTTTCCCACATTGCTACGGTGTGGTGCAGATGCCACAGGAGTAGGTGACATTTCCATGCTCCCCTGGAGCCCACACAGACACTGCACTTGCAGCTGGAATGGTTTACCTCACTGACTTGTATCTCTCTGGTACTCCTGACTGCTAGCGGGATCCAGGGTACACCACTGGTCACCCTAGACTTGCTGAAGCCACTTCACCCAATGCCATCAGAGTGAAAGCGAAAAATGCTGGAGGCTTAAAAAAAATCACAACATGAGCCACAGCTCACTAGCAGCCAGGGGAAGACGTCCTACAAGCCTTCTGCAGACTAGAAATGGTGTCTCAATTCAGGACCACTGAACAGGAAGCTTTTCATTTGGCACAGGAAAATTACAAGTCATGAAAACCATTGCACTAGGTTTCTACCACAAGGTGTAAAGTTTCATTCTGAGACAGCATCACAGATGCAGGGGAACAATTTTTATTAGAGCCACTCCAAAGAATAAGGTATTTCTTGGTTGTTATTTAAAGAGCGCCAGAGAGCCACAGGCAAAGACCTTCTTTCTTCTCTCCAAAACCTCGTTATCTCTACAGACAAAAAGATTTGACATCTTTTTACTGTTCTCTTTTCCTCTGACCCATATGTCCCTGTTTGCCCCATGCAATTTCCATCACTAGAAACACCTCTCTGCTTTAGTTCTGAGTCTCAAACGTATGTCACAAAGTGCTCTAATAGATTTCCTATGAGGTCCAGGGGCACAGCTTTAAGTATTTTATAGTCATAAAAATATTTTTAATTATCATGTTTTATCTTAAATTATTAGGTGAATTTTGTAGTCTACTCCATATTATGTCTGGATTTGACTTAATGACAATATGATGTATTTGAAATTTAATTTTCAGGTAAGTTGAAGCTCTAAGAATAGGTATCGTGTATCTTTTGAATAGCCTCCAGTTAGTCTATAAAAATATCCATGGGGCTGTGGTTCTGGAGCAAAGGCTTTCTCTAGCCATCTGTATTGCTACTCTCTAGGACATACACAGGACATCTCAGTCAGATGGTCTATTTGTTGTCCTTTGAGCTTGCTACACTATTTATTATGTGAAGATGTTTATTGACACTATTTTCCAGAGTACTTACACCTTCTCTTCATGTCTCTGAGAACTTGAAGACCCTGCTTCTGTGATAAGATTTCTTAAAATCATGGAATTCGTTCCTTCTTCTATGCTCAAAGTATTTTATACCTTCTTTGGCTGAGAATTTAGAGCATCCTGTCTTATATTGTTGGTACCTATACTGTATACATTTTTCACTCACTGGACAGCACTTTCCTCAAGGTTGGATCCAGGTCTCACGCCTCTTTGTTTCTCCTGGATTTAATTAGGACAATCCTTTCTAGTAGTAAGCATCTACATTTTTGGCAACTCTGTAAGTATTTGTAGACCAAGATGAGATTATTCTCCTAATAGTAGAAAAAAAGAAAGAAGAAAGAAAGAAAGAAAGAGAAAGAAAGAAGAAAGAAAGAAGGAAGGAAGGAAGGAATAAAGAAAGAAAGAGAAAAGAAAGAAAGGAGAGAAGAAGGAGGAGAAGCTAACACTGATTGAGTGCCAACTATGTGTCAGGCACCATGCAAGCAGCAATAACACACGATACACATCATGCTCCATCTTTACACTGACCCTGTCAAGTAGCTGTCATTGTTAATCACATTTTATACACAAGAACACTGAGGCTGTTAGGTGTAAAATAACTCCCAAAGATCACACTGCTATGAGAGCTGGAACTCTAGCCCCTGACTCCCTGATTCTGGGTTTTAAGTTCTTAACTACTACGGAAAAGAAGGACAGGTGAGGCAGACCCATTTAACACAGGTGACGGAACTGGAGAAAGGAGCCACGCAAGGTATTACCTGTGGTCAGTGGGACAAGGCGGTGTTCTTTCTAGCAGACAGAACTACTCCTTTCTAGTAAGAGAGTAGATGCTTTCTTCTAGAAAGGATTGTGCTAATTAAGGCCAGGAGGGACAAAGAGGTGTGAGATCTGGACCTGACCTTGAGGAGCATGGGGTCCAGTGAGTGACAAATGTGTAGAATACAGGAACCAACAGTATAAGACAGTGTTCCAGGCTCCAGTTGGCATCATGAAGCAGCACAAAAGCCCAGAGCATCGGGGAGAGGGCAAGAAGAAGGGGCTCCATTAAACCACCAAGGGCACCGCATTCCAACTTGCCTCCTTCCCACTTGGCCTCCAGCTGTTTTGATTATTCGGTTCCTCTCTCTCATGTGGCCATGCCACAGAGAACATGAATTTCCCCAGAACCCACTTCCTTTCTTCCAACTGACCCCTTACAGAACCCAAACTCCCTCCGCAGCCTGTCAGTCTGATACCACGCTTGGTCACAGCAATCATGCCTGCTCAGCATTTTCACAGATGGATACTATTTTCCAGGATGGAGTGTGGAAAAAACAGTATTTTTTCTTCTGCCATGATAACATCCCCAAAATTAGGGGGAAAAAAGCACCAGGAACTGATATTTTAGAAGGTCACCCCTCATTTTTCCTCGCTTGATGCAGCCCAGGGCTGAAAATCTGTTTTCTAAGAAGCTTGTGGGGACACTGGGGACTATCTGGCAGGGTCTGTGCCCTCAGAGTTTGGTAATTCTGTTACAGGGTCTCCCTAAATGAGAGAATGTAGGATTGCAAAGAGAGCTAGTATAACATCCAGCTGGCCAGGGAGGATTTGTCAGATCAACGAAGGCTAATTCTGCGCATTCCCTGCTGGGCTTCCTAACGCACTGGGACACTCAGCTGAACTGTCTATTAAGAATATTTTCCTAAGTCATTTGTGTTAGATTATAGGCTATAAACCACTTATTGTTGCCTGGCCGCCATAAATATAAAGCAATCATTTTTAATGCAAGCAGCTGTTGGGCTGGCTTCCCCAAGATGCTTCGCCCAGAGACTCAGGTTCTGCTGTATTCCCCTTCATCAAGTGATTTCTGATTGTTTTTCTGCTCTGTTGCATACCACACACGTGGTGGTGGGGGTGGGGGTAAACATCTTCCTTGCAGAGCTTTGTTTGGATGCAGGATTTCTAAAAATATCTAAAAGAAATTGATGAGGGAGGGGAGTGCAAATTAAGTTGTATGAAATTTGATGACTTAAGCCCTAATCATAGTCTCTGTTAAAAAAAAAAAAAATAGAGCACAAACCCATTTTCTGACCTCCAGCCATAAAATATGGGATCTTGAATTCTACTTATTGAAGATAAATTCATATATATTTATTGAAGATACACTTATATATCGTTGTATATTTATTGAAGATATGTATTTTGCAATTATATTCATTTGGGATTTTGGATTATATTTTTATTTGTAAATTATTTATGAGGGTCTATAATGTACTAGGGCACCATGCTAGATATTAAGGACGTAAAGATGAGTCAAAATTGACATGGTGCTTGCTTTCCTGTCTCTTTGTCTAGTAGAAGAGATAGACTCATCAAATTATTACAAAAATTGCTATATGGGATATAAAGGAAATTTAAGGAAACAGTAAAATGCCTAATCTAGTGATCCATGAAGATGTGCCTAATCAGCAGTTGAGCTGAGACACCAAGGGTAAATGAAGTTAACTTGGCAAGGGAAAAGGGCAAATGAAGAAGAGATTTCTAGGAAGAGGTGGGAATGAGCATTATGCATTATGAGAATCCAGAGGACCGGGCACAGTGGCTCACACCTGTAATCCCAGCACTTTGGGAGGCCGAGGCAGGCATATCACGAGGTCAAGAGATCAAGACCCCTCCTGGCCAACATGGTGAAACCCTGTCTCTACTAAAAATACAAACATCAGCTGGGCATGGTGGCCCATGCCTGTAGTCCCAGCTACTTGGGAGGCTGAGGCAGGAGAATTGCTTGAACTGGAGGCGGAGGTTGCAGTTAGCCAAGATGGCACCACTGCACTCCAGCCTGGGCAACAGAGGGAGACTCCATCACAAAAAAAAAAAAAAAGAAGAGATTTCTAGGAAGACTGGGAGGTGAGAATGAGCATCATGCATTATAAGAACCCAGGGAAGGACAGGGTACTTGATGCAGAAAGGGAGGCAGGTTCTAGATCCTAGCAGGGGCTTGGGGGTGTCTTAGTCAATTTTCTGTTGCTTATAACAGAATATCTGAAACTGGGTAATTAATAAAGAAAAGAAATTTATTCTTTACAGTTATAGAGGCTGATAATTTTTTTTTTTTTTTTTTTTTTTTTTTTTTTTTGAGACGGAGTCTCGCTCTGTCCCCCAGCCTGGAGTGCAGTGGTGCGATCTCAGCTCACTGCAAGCTCCATCTCCCGGGTTCATGCCATTATCCTGCCTTAGCCTCCCGAGTAGCTGGGACCACAGGTGCCTGCCACTACGCCTGGCTAACTTTTTTGTATTTTTAGTAGAGACGGGGTTTCACGGTGTTAGCCAGGATGGTCTCTATCTCCTGACCGCATGATCCGCCCATCTTGGCCTCCCAAAGTGCTGGGATTACAGGTGTGAGCCACCATGATTTAATACAAGACTGGGGGCCACAACTGGTGAGGGCCTTCTTGCAAGTGCAGACTCTCTGCAGAGTCCCAAGGTGGAACAGGGTATCACATGGTGAGGAGGCTAAGCATGCTAACTCAGGTCTCTCTTCCTGTTCTTATGAAGCCACCAGTCCCACTCCCATGATTAACCCATTAGTCCATTAATTCATGAATAGATTATTCATTCATGAGGGAAGAACCCTCATCATCCAGTCACCTCTTAAAGGCTCCACCACTTAATAGCACTACATTGAGGATGAAATTTCAACATGAGTTTTGGAGGTGACAAATATTCAAACCATAGCAGGAGGCTATGTGAAGAAGAGCTTGGTCCTCATCCTGAGAACGACAGGAAGCCACTGGAGCCTGCAGCAGTTAAGGCCTCAGAGGGAAACTGCTGGTTTCCTCGAACCATACTTAAGTGATGTGTTGGAGGTAATTTCAAGAAGGCATTATTTTCATGGGTGTGGGTGGAATTAAAGGAACCCAGGAAGAATGGTGAAGCACCCAAGCAAAGCAACATCGAGAAGCCATGCTCACCTCTTGGCCTGAAGAAGCAAGAAGAGGAAACAGGGAGAGCTGGGGCTGGAGAGGGCCCACCCTACAGGAGCTGTGGTCAGGGAGGCTCACAGCAAATGTCAGGACTCCAGCACTCTGGAGGGAGTAGGTACTTCACATTCTTTCTGCTGTTGCCCTCTAGTCCCTGCTGGATCTTTTTTATTGGCTGAATCCAAACAGAAACCAGAAAGAAGGTGCCATTAAAATCAGCGAGCCCTCTCCCAACAACCAGGGTGTAAAGCAGGGCAGAGAAGAAGAGGGAGTGGCATTGGATGGGCAAGTAGAGAATAAAAAGCACAGAAGGCTTTCAGGCTGTGAGTGGCATGATCACATTTGTATTACAAAATAGATCATTCTGACTGCTCTGCAGAGAACTAACAAACAAAGATTAAGAGCAGGAAGACTTGTAAAATGGCACCTATAGCAATCAAGGGAGCAATTATGAATGGCAGCCTAAGCCAGAGTGGGGACCAAGTTGATGGAAAGAAGTGGACCAGTGTAAGGATTTCTCACATGGTAGAGCTTGGCCAAGGCTGGAAGGAACTTGGCAGTCTTCAAATTGCACCCATCCATTGTTGTAAGATAACTGAGGCTCAGACAAGAGAAGAGACTTGAGCCAGAGGTAGAGTTCTTCCCTCACCTTTTCTACTACATAGCCTCTGTCAATATGCTTTGCCTGGATTATACCTTGCTTCTTCATTTTTATTCTCCAGGACAAATTTCTTCCTTCTCTATGTCCTCTGAAGGTCACCTTGGCAATACCCACTCCTAGAAACTTGACTTTATCTTCCTGACTGTAGGTTCTGTACTCTACGGCCTCCCTGCTGGGAAGGCCTGAACATTCGCTGCCTCATACAGCAGCACACCCTGAGCTCACCCCAGTGGCTGGATCAGGATAAGCAAAGAGTGCTGAGGAAGCACTCAGCAGCCTCTTCTCATCTTTATTTCCATTAGTAAATAATTATTGGATGCTTACTCTTCTCTGGGCAACATTTAAATTTCATAGCCATACATGGAGATTTTATATCTATATAACCACTGTTTTACAAATGAGTAAACTGAGGCTAACATAGGTTAAACAAGGTTGGTAAGTGGAAAAGCCCAGACTCAAACCCAGGTATGCCTGCCTCTAAATGTCCATGTTCTTAACCACTATACCATACTGCCTCTCACATACTTGGCACAGCACTATGTTAGGTGCTCTTGTTTGTGGTATGAAGTTGAGGGGGTTGGTTGGAGACATCAAAAAGTAGGAGGTGGTTGATGGTTACAGATGTTCCAAGTAATCGCTTTAGCTGAACTCTACACCGGCAGCTACTCAAGCCTTCAGATGACCACAGCCCCAGCCACCATCTGACAATCATTATATTGAGAAGACCAAGTGACAGGCACCCAGACAAGCCCAGTCAACTCAAGAACTGTGGGAGATACTAATAATTTTGCTTTCAGTCACTTAAGTGTGGTTCATTATGCATTAACAGAGTCAGGACACAGGGTAAGGTCTCTTGTGGAAATAATATTTAGACAAGTGAAACATAACCGTACCACACATACACTTCTACTCCCAAGAAATTGTTAATACGAAGCTGTTTTCCTGGTAGCTTTCCCTTCTCTGCACAAATCTGCATCCTACCAGTTCTTGAGCCCAGCCTCCTTCTTTCATCTGCAGGGGTCTTGCTTCCTCTGAGGGCCTCAGTATGCGAGTCAGAGGTCAGCCAGGGAAAATGAGACCTTATTGGTCCACACCTCTCTGCCTCCCCCTCCTCCTTCACAGGTGAGGTACAGTTCTCCTTCATCTGCTTTTCCAGATGCATAAATCAGCATGACACTCCCTCATCTGTCTCCATGAGGCTCCTCTGTCCCCAGTCTCCCACCAGCCAGATGGCACTGGAGCTCTCTGGAGGAGGGCATCTCATGGACATGATATGATATTGCAGGCTCAGCCCATTCTATGACCCAGGCTAAGGATGACACAGATCAGATTAATAAGTGAGCTGCTGGGCAGCTCTTCAGAGTACCAATCTATGGGGGCAACTAAAATGTCCCTGGAATAAAATTCACGTAGGGAGCCAGTTAATTCAGGTCTCTACCTGACTGCTGACAAAACTGTTGAAACATAAATTGGTCTGGTTGCAATTAAACACTCCCTATGGCTACCAGCCAAACTCTGTTGATATTTTTGTGTTAGGTGCATGCAATTTACATGGTGTGTCTAAGGCCTCACCACTGATTTTGAGAATGGCCCTCTGAGAGTTCCCTGCAACAGTTTAGCCTGCTGACAATCTGAAATTAAAAAATTCATGATGCTGTCATGAATTAGTGGGAATAATTTATTAGAATGGCTGAATTTAAATAGTTTAATATGCCTCTCAAGAAATTGTCTAGTTCAGAAAATCACATGTAATATGTACATGGAAAATAAATCTTTATTTTGAACATAAAAAGCATACACTTTTATTATATATTTCCATTCCTGCTAAACGTTGAACAGACACGCAAGAAATAATAGTATAAAGAGGCCCCTAGTTACTCACCTTACACGTACCTGTCTCAGTCTGGCCTGGATGCATGGATAATGCTGGGAGGCAGAGGGGCAGAAATTCAGGGAAATTGTGCTGGAAATCTTTTCTTTCCACTTGCATTTATTTCCATGTAAAATCAGATCGAAGTGACTCTTCAAAGTAAATTTAACATGGAAATGAAGTAAAACAAAACAAGAAATATTCTCAAATATTAGCCAGGAACTGGGGAACAGCAGATCATCTATTTGGCTTTGGGGTTTTGAGAGACAGTGTGTGCTGATGGCATGTATAAGAATCTTGGATTTTTTTCAGCTCTGTTAGGTAGACCCAATTCTTCCTGCTCCAGTCAATACTTCCTTCATTCCCTGGCCAATCATTCTTTTTCTCCTCTTCAAATAAGGAAGTATTAGACTTTCCAGTCGTTGGGGTTGGGGAAGTCTCTCTGCTGCATGTTTCCTATGTGCAATCTACAGATCACAGATGTGTTACGCTTGGTCCTCCAAGAAACAACAGCCAAGCTTGGATTAGACATACAGGAGATTTATTGAGGAAGTGTCTGTGAGGGGAACGGGGGGGAATCAGAGGAGGCAGTGAGTGCTGCCAGACTGCAAGACAGGTCTGATCCTGAGAAGGAGAGAGGAAAGGAAGCAGGGTTTGAGAGACAGAGTCTCACACTGCAGCACACTGCTAGGGAAGTTTCACCAGTGATGGAAGGTTTTAGAGCAACTTATCCAGTATCTCACAGGAATGGGTCTACCTTAGTATCCCTCTTGTGCTCAACCATTGACAGACAGGAGACCAAGGAAGTAAAGCCCAGAGCATACATTGTCATGGATTTGGAGCAGAGCAGCTGGTGGTGTCTGCCAGTTATAGTCTCCATGGTGCAGAAGGAGATGTGAGTGGTACATTTTCATGGCCACTGTAGGTGTAGAAGCCACACTGCAGGAGCAGCCCACAGATGAACAGGAGAGGGGAGGGAGGAAGAGAGATACCAGCATGATGCCAGGGGTCAAAGACCAATATGACCCAATTTTTCCGAGGGCCCAACTCACATTTCACAATGCAGAGTACTAACTACAATACGATCAAGACTCAACTCACATTTCAAATGAAGAATGTGACTCTTGTCAGGTTTCTGATTCCTGAATCCCGGGTCAGCATGAGAATCCACTAGTTCAACTACTGCAGGCTAGCATGGAAAGCATGCCTCGTTTATTACATTTTCCCTAAAAGCAAATGTGATTCAGGTTTCAAACAATCAATTTTCAGTTGGCCTTTGGGGGATGCAAACATTCAAATTCAGGTGATTATCAACAATGAAGTATTTCAGTTCTCATGATGGCACAGCCATCAGCAGCGAATACCAAAAAGGAGGATAAGACATCTATCTTTACACACTATTGCTGCATGGCAGAGAAGAAGCAATTCATTCTTTTCAGAAATATTTACTGAATGGCTTATATGTTGTCAGGAATCGTCCCAGATGCTACAGTAGTAGGTAGATTTATTTGAGGGTGTTGAAGAATGAAGAATTAAGAATAGGTGAATAGAAGTCGTAGGGAGCATGATTTAGATTTGAAATAGCAAAGGATATCTTTAACAACTTTAAGAATTCTGTCTTCAGGTTGGACACATGCTACCTTCCATTGCGCTCACCAGCCTTTGCTCATGTGGCTGTCACTCCGTGGATCACACTGTGTTCCAGCTATTTACGGATTTATTTTCTTTGATAGTTTGCAAAAATCCCTGCAGGATTAGAAGCGTATGCATTAATTAACTAATTAAATAATTAACTCATCATTTGCATATTTATTCAACAAAGGTTTGTGAATGCTTTGTCCGTGCCTGCTGTTGGTATCTGAGGAGGCCAAGATAAATAAGATACCAGGAGCTCACAGTAAGTTAGGGAGAAAGATGGGGAGATGTCAATATAATCCTGCGAAGAGCAAGAGCATCAAGGAGGGAATAACTGACTCTGCCGAGGGGGCGGCAATGAAAAACTTCATCATAGAACTGATGACTCCTGAGCGACATTGTGAAGGAAGAGCAGAAGTTATCTGGGATTCTATCTCTAGTTTCTAGTACAAATAAGTCCTCAGTTCATCTCTGCAAAATGAATGAATGAAGATGAATAAGCAGAGTGTGACTGAGGGTATTATTTTCCTAATCAGCATCTACTGCTGGTGACAGTTCCTCACCCCTGGCTCCAGAAGTGGGCTCGTGGCCCAGGCTTTGCCAGTCAAACAATTGAGCAGGTACTGGCCACAGCTATTGGTCCAGGAGAGTGGAAGTGATTAAGGTTCGTCTAGCGAGACACATCACGGGACTTGGCTGAGTGGTGGGAGAGCACAATCTCACCTTCTGCTGGACCTGGAGCTGTGGAATGTCAGCCAGGGGAATCTGGGGGCCACGTGATAAGGATAAAATCTGTCTGGAGATGAAATTACATAGAGAAAGCATGACTAGGGGCTGAAGAGAGAGAGAAATTGGGCCCTGATGACATTGTTTTAGCTCCTGGATCCAGCAATATAAGAAGTGTGTTTCTCCCTTATTTGCTCTTTAGGTAATCAATAAATTACTTTGAGGGGGGCAGCATTTAAGCCAGTTGAGCTGACTTTTCTGTTACTTGCAACCTAAAGTGTCTTGACCATAGGATGGGATCCTTCACAAAGTATGGAGTTCTCCATTTCCAACATGAGTCACATAAAATCACTAGCCTATCAGAGAAGGAAATGCTATTACTGGGGAACCCAAAGTCCTTGTAGCCTTGCTGACTGAAGCTGGAAATGAGTCTATTACCTGAAGCAAAAAAATGAACATGGAAAAAAGAAAGGCAGGAATGAGGGAGGAAAACTGTATCATAATATCAGCCAGACTGCCCAGCAGGCTTTTAATAAAGGCTTGGTCTGTTTAGCCTAAAATTTTATTTCAGAATGACTATTTAGTTTCTGCATTTTGGGTGAGGGACAAAATTAACCCAAACCAGAGAGAACTGGCACACACACCACACAAAAGTGGTTAAAAAGAATTATTGGGAGGCCGAGGTGGGCAGATCACGAGGTCAGGAGATTGAGACCAGCCTGGCTAACACAGTGAAACCCTGTCTTTACTAAAAATACACAAAATTAGCCAGGCATGGTGGTGGGCACCTGTAGTCCCAGCTACTCGGGAGGCTGAGGCAGGAGAATCACTTGAACCCGGGAGGTAGAGGTGGTAGTGAGCTGAGATTGCACCACTGCACTCCAGCCTGGACGACAGAGCGAGACTCCATCTCAAAAAAAAAAAAAAAAAAAAAAAAAATCAAGTGTGCAGATTCATTAAGAGAAAGAGACGTGGCTGCTGAGAATGGTATTTTTCTTTCTCCTCTTGTCTAAGTGCATCATCTAGGGAGGAATCACTGCCAAAATTCAACGTCCTCCCAACTTCTTGACAAACACAAACATCCTCCCCACGGTCCCAACTTTGGCAGAGACCAGAGGTGAAAGTCCCCCCTGTACTCAATCCAGGGATTTGAGTCAAGAGGCCAAGAAGTCTGTACAACACATCCAGGGCAGGAGAGCAGACGCTGAATGCAGCAAAGCCTGGAATGCAGGAGAATGAATTCCATGAAGCGGAGATACAAATAAATAGCTGATGCTGGAAGACAGCATGTCTCCTGACTGTTTGGAAACCACTGGACTCTGGTTCTATTTATAAAGACATGTCCTACAGAACCAGTTTTCTTTGTTATTACTTGAGGCCACATCACCAACATATCCCAGGCACCGGTGGACAGCAATCGAGATGTGGGTCCTGGGCTCTGACCTCTTCACCGAGTTCGTTCGGGCTCTGGGTAGGGACAGAAGCAGAGTGATTTCGTGTTTTCTACTTTCAATAACTGGGGGAGACACAGATGCACAGCCTTCTTGTAGGTTTCTAGCCCTTCTCGCCTTCCTATTGGGTTTCTTCTTTCTTGCTTGTCTGCCTCCCTGGACTTCCTTGCATCCCCTCTTAGCAGAAAGGACACTCTTCACTAGTCAAGATGCATAGATTGTGTTTTAAGTGGTTTAAGCTTTGCCAGTAACTGGTTGTTCGACATTAGGAAAGTTATTTAATTACCCTGGACCCCAGTTTCCTCATCTGTAAAATGGGCTTAAAATGTTTGCCCGATTTATTTTCCTTAAATATGAAGAACTGGGATGTGCATGTGGGTATTAAGAAACCTGAGATGTATTACAGAGAAGACGCATATTTAACTTTGTTTTGCCCAGCATGGCTCAAATAAATTTGAAACAAGACATCTCAAAAACAATCTAGCCACATTCTCTTGCTATTCTCTGGTATGCAGTTTGAGAAATGGTTGTGGCAGATACTTGAATTTGTGATCTCAACTTGCTTTTTGCCATCCTTCTGCTTGGAGAGGTTAGGAATATAAACTCTATTTCTCAGGCTTCCTTGCAGCTAGGGTTCTGCATTTGGATTAGATTTCGCTACTCAGATGTACTCATGTGAGAGAAGGGAGATATTTTCATTTCCTACTCAATCCTGATGATCTGCTGACCTTGATGATCTCTCAAGCCTTGTCCAACTCTGTGGGATGTCGATGTTTCCTTTCTTGGCCATATCTTCTCTTAGGAAAAGAGCTTTTTTAGATACAGTAGTTCTAGTCCATTTCTTCTCTTATGAGTTGAAATAGATTCCAAGAAACAGTTCCAGGACAAATCAGGAGAGGGTAAATGCTAGCTGGAATTCATTTTTCTCTGAAGTTCCCATCATTTCTTACAGTTCATTTCTGACTCAGTAGGACATAGTTCATCTTTCTGGGGTCTTGCAGCAACTCCAAAAAACAAAGAATGCCTTGCAAAAGAGTTAAAACTATAACCATAGCGTCCCCATGGGTCCTCTGGTAGCCATTTTGAGGCCAGACTGAGCCGGGCACACAGAAACTATCCCTCCTCTGAATCCCCTGTTAATTTTATAGGCATGATTGTATTTCTCATCACATGCCAAGACTATCTTAAGTGGTGCTCCAGTTAAACATAATGGCTCTGAGAAGACAGAGAACTGGGTCTGGCTCCCTGATAACTCAGTAAGCAACCTTGGTCAGAACCAATAACCATGCCGTTCCTTGGATTCCCTGGTCTAAAACTGACAAAATGCCATTTTCTCTGGCTGCTAGGACTTTAGACAAATGGGAGACTCTGTAGTGCAATGAGTTATAAAACTGAGCTTTTAAAGTGGGCTTCAGATATTACCATGGTAAAACCTTACTTTGACTACACAGAGGTGAAACATGAGAAGTTAGACTCACCAAACATGGGACAGAGAACCTCTAGGCGGCCCATTCTTTGGCAAAATTGTGAGGCGGTTAAAACTTGCCTCTATCTTCTTCCAACAGAGAAAAACTCAGTTTTTCAAATTTTAGGACCAGAAACTTTTCCCCATTCTCCCTCTGCCCCTTAGACTTCTGCAGCATTGCAACTCTGTCCTGCCTCTCAGAGAAAGAACATATATTATAGAAAGCTCATTTAACCCAAGGCTGTGGTTTCAACCCTGGCTGCTCATCAGGTCTGGAGAACTTCAGAGAGCACAGATGCCAGGGCCCCACACCTAGAAACCCAACTCAGTTGGTCTTGGATTGGTCCCAGGTGTACTAACTATTCAGAAGCTCCCATGGGTTGGGAACCATCGGGGTATTGTTACCTAAGAATACTTCTTCAAATAAGATCATGGAAGGGGTTCCAGGGATAAACTCGTCTTGCTCTACACCTACTCAGGGTTTCCATAAAGCAGGTTACTGCCATTCACTTTGACTTGTAACCTTCAAGATAGCCAAATTCAGAGTGTGGCTCTTCCCATAAATAAAAAGCTTGTAAAATCTTGCAATAATGCCAAGGTTAGCTCATGATGGAGCTTCCGTCTAGTAGCTGGTGCCTCGTCCTGAAATTCTGTGCCCACTCTGGCTACTTGCTTGATTAGCCTCAGTTATCCCACACTCGAATACTCCCAGAATCGAATTCTCATCTCTCTGCCTGGTGTCCTGTTCTTCATCTAACCCTCCAGTACTAACCTCATGGCATCAAATAATGACAAACATAAGGGCTTTGAGTTAGAACTTGTTCAATCTTGACTCCATTGCTCTGTAACTCAGGATTCCTTGGGAAACTTATTCAGAGTATTGGTTTCTTCATCTGTAGAGTAGGGGTGATATCACCTATTCTATTCAGTTTCAGTTTTGACACATAGTAAATACTGAATAAATGTTTGGTCCCCTTCCTCCAACCTCATTGTTCACCTTTTACTGATTTCCACCTATTGTCTGTCTCCCAGACAACGAGAATGTGATAAGTAACTCAAAAAATATCTATTAGGATTTGGAGTATCAGTAGGAAGGTATTTTAGGGAAGACAGTACTTTTTGTCACAACTGAAACCACAGCCTACTGGTCCCCATGAACTTTCTTAGTTCCCACATAAGGGATGTGACCATGACATTGAGGACAGTCAATGACAGTGCCATGACAGTGTTTGTCACAACAATAATAACAAAACACAAGGGCTTTGTGTTTGGCAATGTGGAAAATAATGGATGTAGTGAGAGGAGTGAGCTGATAGTCACTTGCGGGAAGCTGAAAAATAAACCCAGAGAAGACCTGGAAAGGACAGACAACCAGATGTCCAACTAGGAAGCAAAAATCTTGGCTGGATTCTGTTTCAAACCACAGAATCTGAATTTTTGGAAGAAAGCATTAAAAACAATAAATTACCCCAAATGGCAAAGTTAGGATTCAACTGCCTCAAACTGTAACAACTTAGGCACTTGTAAAAGAGAAATATTCCAGATGGCAAAGTGGAAGGATAAATTATAGAGAAGGAAGTGGCTAATATCCTGTGCAATAATACTCTGAAGCAATACAAAAAGAGAACCTTCGTGAAGGAACGGGCTGGGGATTCCAGTGTTTCTGAGGGACAGAAATGGGGTGCTATTCAATCAGGGGCTGCTGACCCCACTGGGCAGCCCTGGGTGCCTGGGGCTGAGGCATTATTTCAAATTGCTTTCTGTCTTCCAAGTGATTCTGGAACAAATGGCTCTGGTGGCCTCAGGGGCATGTCTGGAGTGACCACATGAAACTTCCAGAGCTTTGATTCGGCATGGTCCGTCTGGCTTCACTGCCTAGTTCAGGGTTCAGTGGCCTAGATAGATTTCAAATCTCAGTTCCTCTTCATCTTCTACTTCTATTTATATGAGGACACTCCAGCCCTCAAATCAATGGGATTGGATCTGAACAGTAGAACTGGAGGCAGTCCAAGGACTTTGACTTTAGTCCTCTGACTTCTCAAAAGGTAGACTGCAGACCAGCAGTCCCATCATCACCTAGAAGATGATGGGAAATGCAGCAACTCTACCAAATCAGAATTAATACTTTAACACAACCATCAGGTGTTTTGTGTACATGTTAAGGTTTGAGAAGCAATGTTCTAGACGATTTAATAGGGTAAAAGGATGTAGGTCCATAAAGATTCCTATAACCATCAGAAAGGACGTTGCACTTTGAGGTAGTCTAATCTTTCCAATAATGATGCACCTCAAGGAGTCTGCAAGTGTCCTAATAGCACTGCCAAGACTTTGACCCCAGTACTACTAATAAATGCCTTTCAGTTGGAAGTTGGACCCATAAGCACAAGGACATCTTGTGCTCAATCTCAGCCTCAGCTACTCCATTCTACTGTTTCTCCTCCTTCTCTCATAGAGCCATACATCCCCACTGGAAGAAAGTGACAGAATAGAGGAAAGGTGCACAAAACCCTCTATTGGTTTTTTATCACATCAAAAAATACGTGGATTCTTTACTATGGCCTTACAAGGCACTTCCTGGGTTAGCATCTGATTACACCGTCCATTTTATCTCTTACCCTCTCTCACTTTGCTCCAGCCACTTTGGCCTTCTTTCTTCCTTGAACATACCAAGTTCATTTCCAGTGCCAAGTATTTTCAGTCATTGTTTCCTCTATGGCAGGGATCCCCTACCCCCAGGCTGCAGAACGGTACTGGTCCATGCCCTGTTAGGAACTGGGCCACACATCAGGAGGTGAGCAGTAGGTGAGTGAGTGAAGCTTCATCTGTGTTTACAGTCACTCCTCATGGCTCGCAATACTGCCTGAGCTCACCTCCTGTCAGATCAGCAGTGGCATTAGATTCTCAAAGGAGTGCAAACCCTATTGTAAACTGCACATGTGAGGGATCTGGGTTGGGTGCTCTTTATGAGAATCTAATGCCTGATGATCTGTCACTGTCTCCCATCACCCCTAAATGGGACCATCTCGTTGCAGGAAAACAAGCCCAAGGCTCCTAATGATTCTGCATTATGGTGAGTTGCATAATTATTTCATTATATATTACAATGTAATAATAATAGAAATATTATTTCATTATATATTACAATGTAATAATAATAGAAATATTATTTCATTATATATTACAATGTAATAATAATAGAAATAAAGTGTGCAATACATGTAATGTGCTGGAATCAGCCCAAAACCATCCCCACCCTTGCCCCCATCTGTGGAAAAATTGTCTTCCACAAAACCAGTCCCTGGTGCTAAAAAGGTTGAAGACCAGTGCTCTATGGAAATGCTCTCTCTGTCCTTACATCTTATTATTGCTAGGTCTTCATAATTCAGGTCTCAGCACAAATGCAGTGTTCCTGGAAAGACTAGCCCTGCCACACCATCTAAAATCCCACCCTACCTTATCCATCTGTATCACATTATCCTGTGTGATGTTCCTTAGGGTATTTAATATTACTTGGTATTCTCTTATTTATATTTACTGGTTTAATTTCTCTTCCCCACCACATGTAAGCTTTATAAGAGCAATCTTATTGATTGCTATATCCCAAGTGCCCAGAACAGTGCCTGACAGAGCAGTTATTCAAAAGATATTACTGGATTTGAGTGAATGATGGGGCTAGGTTAAACTATTGACTTTTGGATTATCTGTGCATTCCTGTGTTTCCTGCTCTAACTATTCTGCTTACGACCACAGACAACTCAGAAGGGCTTACATGGTAGAGCCTGAGTTAATGATACTGTTGGTCTGGCCATAGGATTGAGATAGTCCACGCTGAGTCATTTCAGAGCTGTGTGGTATTTCAATCCAAGATTGTTCTGTAAACTATGATGGACTGCCTGCCCATGCATAAGGTACTTTCATCTATAAAGGAGAATATTACAAGCTTTCTGACCTTAAAGTCTTCTCCTTAACTAGGCAGACAAGCAGATAAACAAATGGTTTTTATACAATGTGAAAAGTAAGTTCATATTATAGATGGACAAAGGAAGAATACAAGTTTAACAAATGGGGGGGGTGTTAGAGTTATTTTCCCAAAAGTAGTGATGTCTGTTTGGAGCTTTAAAGCACAAAAAGGAGCTTGTCAGAAGCACATATAGGGATTCCAGGGAAACAAAATGGCACCACTAAGGTATAGAGGCAACAGAGAGCCTGGGGAACTACAATAGTTTAGTAATGCCAGAATGCAAAATGTGCAGTTCAGGCTGGCAGAAGGAAATGAGGCTGGAGTAGGAGCCAACAGGCTTGTAATAATACATGTCCTTGAGGTGCTAGATCCACCATATGTTTGAGGTCAAAGACAAATATCTCAAATATCTTTCAGTCCAAAAGAGCTAACAATGAGTTGAGCTGAGAGCATGTTGCAACCTCCAGCCCCCCTTTGTACTCCCCTCGGGCACCATGAGCACCGTGCCCAACAATCTCAAAAGCCCCCACATACTGGACCCATTAGGCACTGCATGCTCCACCATCTGAGTCATTTCCCCGTCTGCCAATCGTGACTGAACCCAGAGGAACTCTCCACTAATTGAATTTGAGATGACTCACTCTAAACTAGGGACTTGAAACTCGAAAACCTCGGCAGCAATACCTTGGCAGTAAGATTCTTGGGTCATATTGTCCAGCTCGTTGTCTGGGGAACCAGTAGGAGTGAGGGGATGTAGTGTGGGTATCTGCTGGGGAGGAAGGTTGGAGGCAGGGACTTCGGGTTTTCTTAGAGACCTGGAAAGGATAAGAGCATTCACTGCATGTCATTGTTTGTTTGAGCTCCAGCTGGTAGCCAAGAGTTTTTAAAAAATGACATTCGAGCATGTTTTGTTTGGCACACCTAGTTTTGTTTACAATATTTGATGCAATATTTAAAAAATAAGGAGTTTTTACATTACATACCACATTTCTGATTCTGTTAAAGCATTGAAAGACCTGGCAATAACCCACTGCAAGTGAAGGATGGATATCCCTGGTACAGGTGGTGTGCTCCCTAGGTTTCCAGAGTCTTCACCCCGATTTTTACATTCTGATGCCCCTGCACTTATATCCAGAATGTTTCACTTGTGTAGTAACATTCAAGGGCCTTTTTGGCCCTATAGGTATTTGTGTTTGCAAAGCCTATTCTGAAGCTACCAATGAGGAGACAAACTCTGATGACAGTTTTGGTAACAGAGGAATGGACCTCAAAGTATTATCTCTTTGGCAAATTTCATCTGCTCAGTGCTCAGGAATTTATTAGAAAATAATGCAATAAAAGGGTGGGCATGAAGGTCACCAATCTCCACCTCCCCTACTTATTCTACTTTCGCAGAACATATAGTAGACATACTGAGGCCAGGGTTACATGTATTATCTTATGTTTCCCATCATAATTGTGTCATGGTATGTATTTAATGGATGCTCATTCAATGCATAGTGAATGGAATGTCATTGCTGGTCCAAGTCTGGGCATCTGGGCATCTAATGTCCTCTCCCAGGAGACCTGGCACCCACGACACTGCATGGAATGTTTTTCTTTTTCTCCATCTATTCATGTTTCAATGCTCCCCTTCCTTTCATCTGTACTCATCTGCCTGCTCTTCCCCAAAGCTTTCAAGGACTTCCCCAGGTTGGCAATAGGAACCTTCTCTTCTCTATTCTTAATCAGTATTTATTTGTTTTTGTTATATAACTTCCCGAGTCTTTGTTTCATTTATGAGAAAATAAATATCTACTTCATAAGACCAGTATATGCATTGTGTCTGGAACATGGTGAAAATGGTAATTGCATTTATATTTATATACTTATATATTGCTTACTATATGTCAGGAACCCTTTCAAGTATTTTGCATATGTTGATTTATTTAATCTTTACAACATTGCTATAAGGTAGGTACTGATGTTATAATCCTCATTTTACAGATAAAGAAGCTGAAGCAGAAAGAGATAAAGTAACTTGCTCAAGGAACACAGCTAATAAGCTCTAGAGGTAAGCACAGCTAATAAGCCTTTAAACCCAGGAAGCTGGACCCAGAGTCTATGGTTCCACCCACTAAGTAAAACTGCCTCTTCTGAAGTGAGGTGTATATATATGGTAGTATCCTTTGGGTTAGAGATTGTAAATTGTCCTTCAGTATCCATTCTCACCAGTGCTATTTTGTATTTTTAATCACACACAGCCTAATTGAATCCTACTTGCTTTTTTTTTTTTGAGATGGGGTCTCGCTCTGTTGCCCAGGCTGGAGTTCAGTGGCTCTATCTCAGCTCACTGAAACCTCTGCCTCCCAGGTTCAAGTGATTCTCCTGCCTTAGCCTCCCAAGTAGCTGGGATTACAGGCACCTGCCATCATGCCCAGTTATTTTTTGTATTTTTGTAGAGATGAGGTTTCACCATGTTAGCTAGGCTGGTCTTGAACTCCTGACCTCAGTTGATCTGCCTGCCTTGGCCTCCCAAAGTGCTGGGATTACAGGCATGAGCCACTGCACCCGGCCAAATCCTACTTGCTTTTTAAGCATGATTTGACTAGCACAAGAGAAAGGCAGAAAAGAGAAGTCTCCAATAATAGAATGAGTAGAGTAAAGCCTTAGAGGTGGGATCCTCTATCCTTCCTTCTCCTCTTTGAAAAATAGCTTTGTCAGCAAATCCTTCCCGAGAGTTCTTGGCCTTCCAGAAGTATCATAGATCCAACACAGATGAAAAACTTCCCTGAGGCCAAGTCGCTTGGAACTATCTGAATGCAAATGGCACTGATTTTCCATTTCATCATTTTCAGATAGAACGAATTCTAGCATTAACTTACCTGAACACGTTTGGTACACGCTCTCTTGTTTGTCCTTAGTTTCTCCATCTGTAAAATGAAGGATTGGAAGAGACCACAAATGGCAAACAGGCATGCTTTTGCAGGCCATATTCAATCAATTAGTTGTATTTGCTGGGTGTACTGCATCCCATAAGCAGTATTTGACCAGAAATGTCTGCCATTGGAGAGAAACATGTGTCAGCATATTTGCCTCCCTGGGTTAGATGATTCTCCAGTCTTCTACATAATTTTATGTTTAGATGAAAACAGCCACAAAGGGAAAAGAGGACAACAAAACAAGAGATATGAATAATAATGTATCGTATACTTGAAATTTGCTAAAAGAGTAGATCTCAAGTGTTCTACATACACACACACACACAAACACAAAGGTAACTAATGAGATGATAGGTATTAATTAACTTGATTATGGTAATCACTTCACAATGTATACATATAAAAACATCATGTTTTACAACCTACATTTATACAATTTCTCAATTATATATCAATAAACCTGGAAAAATAAAGATGTATAAAAAAGATTTACAAATAAGATTTTTAAAAAAGGATTGTGAGGAAATAAAGTATGACAGTAGAATTACCAGTTTTACTAGAGGCAGTAAAGAGCAGAATTAATATTGCAGAAAATCAAATCAGTAATAGAGTTGACAAGTACAAAATTTTAATGCAGAGAAAAAGAGCAAAGTGTGAAGTTGGGGGCCGGGCACGGCGGCTCACCTGTAATTCCAGCACTTTGGTAGGCTGAGGCGGGCAGATCACCTGAGGTCAAGATCAGCCTGGACAACAGGGTGAAACCCTGTCTCTACAAAAATACAAAAATTCGCTGGGCATGATGGCAGGTGCCTGTAATCCCAGCTACTTATGAGGCTGATGCAGGAGAATCACTTGAACCCAGGAGACAGAGGTTGCAGGGAGCCAAGATCACACCATTGCACTCCAGCCTGGGAGACAGAGTGAGACTCTATCTCAAAAAAACAAACAACAACTATAACAAAAACACAAAGTATGAAGTGGGACAGAAGGGAGATGGATGTGGTTATAAAAGGGCAACATGGGTGATATTTGTGGGGATAAAACTGTCTTGACTGTGGTGGTGGATACACGGACCAACATATGTAACAAAGTTACACATTACTAAGTATTTACACTAAGTAATACATACGCTTTCACACACACTCACCCAGATACTCATACCCACACCAGTACAAGTAAAACAGAAAATCCGATAAGATTGGTGGATCATGTAAATATAAACATCCTGATTGTGATATTTTGGCAAGATACTACCCTGAGAAACCTGAGCAAAGGGTACATGGGATGTGTCTGTATTATTTCTTACAGTTACAATGTGAATCTACAATGATCTCAAAATTTAAAAATTAACAAAAAGAGAACAAAGTCATAAAGACATAAAGAGAGAATTGGAGACAAGAGATTAGAGATTCAAAGTATGGACAAATAGTGCTGTAAAATGGAGCTAGAAGCAATGGTCAAAGGTAAAAATAGACTTAAATGTTTCTGTGCTGAAAAAAATGTCAATATTCAAGGACTGAAAAGACTCACTAGAATCTAGGCAAAATGAAGGAAAAGAAATTGATCCTTAAACACACTGAGTCAAACTTTCCATATTATGGGGATTGCAGACAAAAATGACAACCAGAGAAAATAGCTAAGAACCAAGAGCCCGTGGGCAGTCCTGGGGGCTGTAGTGGAATCTCGGAGCCAGTGGTATCGATGGACCCCTTGCCTACATCAGTTGTTTTAGGGGATTCTTTCCCCCTTAAAGCTCTGGACTGATGACAAACCTGAAAAAGATGCTGAATCACAGGTATTGCATGAGAAACATTTGCACTGAGAGGGAGATTGGATAAATTTCCCTAAATCATTTCTGAATGATTTCTTACCATTCATAAATAATTTCTTTAAAAATGACAAAGGTATCCAGGCTGGCATGGGGCTTAAAGAAAAAAAAAACATGAAGGTGACCTTTATAGTTCCTATTTAGATATGGATCTAGGTACAAAGCAAATTCAATCATTCCTGTACTTTTCCTCAAAAACATTTTTAACTTGGCCAGGCACTGTGGCTCACGCCTGTAATCCCAGCACTTTGGGAGGCCAAGACGGGTGGAGCACTTGAGATCAGGAGTTTGAGACCAGCCTGGTCATCATGGCAAAACCTCATCTCTACTAAAAATACAAAAATTACCTGGGCATCGTAATTTTACAGGTAACACCTGTAATTCCAGCTACTCAGGAGGCTGAGGCATGAGAATCGCTTAAACCTGGGAGGCAGAGGCTGCAATGAGCCAAGATCGTGCCTCTGCACTCCAGCCTGCGCAGCAGAAAGAAAAACAAACTAACAAAATAAAAAACCATTTTTAACCTTAATGCAGGGCACTCCATCAATGTACATTGACGGACACTTAGTAGGTACAAAGCACTAGAAGTAGACAAAAGTATTGAATCAGGCATGCCCCAATCCTGAGCAGCCCATTACAGATGTGCACAAAAATGAATAATAAAAACTATGAGTTATTGTTATTTGCATTCTAGACAGTGTATATATATTTTATATGTTATTTAATTATCCCAATAATTCCTTTGAAGGCAGAGTTGAGATTTTACTTTATGTTTGTGTGACCCAATATGTGCTTTTTTACTGCCTACCATTTTTCAAGATGAAGGTCAAATCATACAGCCATTATGAAATCTTCTCTAAACATGTACATATTCAGCATTCATTCATTCAACAAATACTTACTGATATCATATATGTACCAGGCTCTCTGCTGGGTTCTGGGATAAATGATGAGAAAACAAGGCAGGAATATATTTTCAAGGAGTTTCAAGTGTAATGGAGGAAACTGGTATTAATCAAATAATCAAATGCCTGTAGAACTGTATGTGTCCATAGCAAGGGCTAAGAAGGAAAGATACATGTTGCTTTGAGACGCTATAAGATACAGATTTGACCTAGGCAGAGACTCAGGGAAGGTTTCTCCAAGGAAGTGAACCCCACTGGAAGAAAGGCACTCCAGGAAAGGGAAACAGCATGAGCAAAATCTGTGTGGTGGGAAGGATCATGAAAGGACCACCGTAGTGAGAGTAAAGATGAGTGCTGAAAGATGAGAATGGAAACTAGCAAGATCCAGGGCATGCCAGAACTTGAGGCCCAAGTAAGGAGATTGCCTTAATCTGAAGAGCAAGAGGAAGTCATGGGAAGGGTTCAGGAAAAAAAGCGGTAGTGAATTTTCAATCTTTGTATTGCCTTCTGTAAGTCAAAGCTGTACATGCATATATCTCAATTATGTTCTGTCTTACACTTTCTTGTGACACCAAATGACACAACCTCATTTTCCAAATTAGATGTGAGACTCCCTAGAGGTTGGGGATACTCCTTAAACCAAATTTTATTGGGTTTAAGACTCCCAAGTAAGAAGTATGTTTGTTGTTATGTTCTACTAAAAGAGAGAAAATGCTGCCGATTAGACATGCCACCAAATGGAAATAGCATCTCTATTTTGGAGATTCAAAAATGTGAACTAATGTGCATTTTTAGCTCAATGAAATATTATATATATTTTTGGTTCCCTTATAATGTCTAGGACAGAGCTGAGCTTGTCAAAAGTGGAATGAGAAAAGTACCAGACTTCAAATGAGAAGACTGAGTTGGCAGCCTGGTTCTGACACATACCTGGACAAGAATGACTTAATTGTTTTGGGACCCAGTCCATTCCTCTGTAAAATGGCCATATGACCCCAGAGGGTCCTCCCAGCTCTGCTGCTTCTCCATGCAATAGCTGCCTGACAGTAATCTCTAGGAAGATGTCTTTGAGGCCTTTCTTTGCTGGAGAGAACTCCTGCAGGAAGCTGCAGTAGTCCCTTATTCTTCTCCAGGTAGGAATTACTGAGGAATGTGCCTGGAAGGCACACAGACCTAAATTAGAGTCAGAAAACTGAAGGCTCAAGAAATCTATTGACCAAAGAAAGTTTGTGCAGGTCTGATGTTAACCAGAAGTTTGGAGCAAGGCATGGGCTGTATTATGGATAGAATTGTGTCCCTCACAAAATATATTATTAAAGTCCTCAACTCCAATATTTGTGAATGAAACATATTTGGAAATAGGGTCATTACAGATAAGTTAAAGCGAGGTCATAAGGGTGGGCCTTAATCTAATATGACTGGTGTTCTTATAAAAAGGGAAAATTTGTTCTTGTCCAAAGTTGATGAAAAGCCCAGGAACAGATGGATTCACAGTCAAACTCCATCAAATGTACAAGGAACTAAGACTAATCCTCCTGAAGCTGTTCCAAAAAATTGAAGAGGAGGGATTTCTCCCTAACTTATTCCACAAGGCCAGTAAATCACCCTGTTACCAAAACCAGAGAAGGACGTAACAAAAAAAGAAAACTACAGACCAATATCCCTGATTAATATAAATGCAAAAGTCCTCAACAAAATACTAGCAAATCAAATCTAACAGCACATCAAAAAAGAATACACCATGATCAAGTGAGTTTTATACTAGGGATGCAAGGATGCTTCAACATATGCAAACCAATAAAAGTGATACATTACATAAACAGAAGTAAGGTCAAAAAACATGATTATCTCAATAGATGCAGAAAAAGCATTTGATAAAATTCAGCATTCATTTATGATAAAAACCCTCAACAAACTAGGCATAGAAGGAATATACTTCAATATAATAAAACCCATATATCACAAGCCCACAGCCTACATCTTACTGAATGGAGAAAGTTGAAAATATTTCCTCTAGGAACTGAAACAAGACAAGGATGCCCACTTTTACCACTCCTATTCAACATAGGACTACAAGTCCTAACCAGAAAAGTCAGGCAAGACAAAGAAATAAAAGGCACTTTAATTGGAAAAGAGGAAGTCAAACTCTCCCTGTTTTCTAATGTTATGATCTTATATTTAGAAAAACCTAGCTAGGTGCAGTGGCTGTGACTGCAATTTCAGATTCAGGAGGCTCAAGCAAGAGGATCACTAAGGCCAGGAGTTTGATACCAGCCTGGGCAACACTGCAAGACCTTGTCTCTAAAACAAAATTTTTTAAAATTAGCTGGGCATGATGGCTTATGCCTATAGTCCCAGCTGCTTGGGAGGCTGAGGTGGGAGGATCCCTTGAGCCCAGGAGTTCAAGGCCTCAGTGAGCTATGATCTCACCACTGCACTCCAACCTGGGCAACAGAGCAAGACTCCATCTCTAAAAAGAATAAAATAAACAGAAATAAAATGAAAAAAAAACCTGAAGACATCACCAAAAAATTCCTAGATTTGACACATGAATTTAGTAAAGTTGCAGGATATAAAAATCAATGTACAAAAATCAGTAGCATTTTTATACACCAATAGTGATCTAGCTGAGAAAGAAATCAATAAAGCAATTACATTGACAACGGATACAGAAAATAAAATGCCTAGTAATAAATTTAGCCACGGAGGTGAAAAATCTCTACAAGGAAAGCTACAAAGCACTGATGAAAGAAATTGTAGATGACACAAACAAATGGAAAACATTTCATGCTCATGGATCAGAATAATTAATATCAATAAAATGAGCACACTGCCCAAAGCAATCAACAGATTCAGTGAAATTCTTATCAAAATACCAACTTCATTTTTTCATGGATTAGAATAAATAATTCTAAAATTCATATGAAACCATAAAAGAGCCTGAATAGCAAAAGCAATTCTAAGCAAAAAGAACAAAGCTGGAGGCATCACATTACCTGACTTCAAATTATTTTGCAAGGCTGTAGTAACCAAAACAGCATGGTACCAATATAAAAATAGACAGATTAGTGGAAAGGAATAGACAGCCCATAAATGAAGCCACATATTTACATCCAACAGATCTTTGACAAAGCCGACAAGAACATACATGGGGAAAAGGACGCCCCTTTCAATAAATGGTGCTGAGTAAATTGGATATCCATATGCAGAAGAATGAAACCACTCTTATCTCTCACCGTGTAAAAACATCAGCTCAAGATGGATTCAAGATTGAAATGTAAGACCTGAAATTATAAAAATACTAGAAGAAACCCTAGGGAAAATTCTTCTGGACACTGATGTAGGCAAATAATTTATAAATAAGACCTCAAAAGCACAGGCAACAAAAACAAATATAGCTAAATGAGACTTAATTAAACCAGAAAGCTTCTCCATAGCAAAAAAAAAAAATCAACAGAGTGAACAGGCAACCTGCAGAATTGGAGAAAACATTCACAGACTATTTATTTAACAGGAGACTAATATCCACAATATACAAGGGCCTCAACAACAACAACAAAACCCAAACAATTTCATTAAAAAGTGGGAAAAGGATATGAATAGACATTTTTCAAAAGAAGACATACATATGGCCAATAGGCATATGAAAAAATTCTCAGCATCACTAATCATCAAAAAAATGCAAATTAAAGCCACAATGAGATATCATCTTAATTCAGTTAGAATGACTATTATTAAAAAGACCAAAAAAAAATTAACCAAACAGATGTTTGTGAGGATGCAGAGAAAAGGGAACACTGTTGGACTACTGGTGGGAATGTAAATTAATACAACCTCTACCCATAGTATGAACTCTATTCATAGTATGGTGATTTTTCAAAGTAGCAAAAATAAAACTACCATTGATCCAGCAGTCCGACTACTGAGTATCACTCCAAAGGAAAATAAATCAATACATAAAAAATATACTTGCACTCGCATGTTTATCACAGCACTATTCACAGTAGCAAAGATATGGAATCAACATAATGTCTACCAACAGGTGATTAGATAAAGCAAATGTGGTACATTTACACACTGGAATACCATTCAGCCATAAAAAGAATGAAATCATGTCTTTTGCAGCAACATAGATGGAACTGGAGGTCATTATCTGAAGTGAGACAACTTAGACACAGAAAGTCAAATACTACATGTTCTCACTCAAAGTAGGTGCTAAAAATGTGTACACGTAGAAGTAGAGAGTGGAATGCTAGACAATGGAGACTCAGAAGGGTGACAGGGTGAGAGGAAGGTGGATAAAATGAAATTACTTAATGGGTACAATGTGTGTTGGGTACAATGTATGTTATTCAGGTGATGCATACCCTAAATGCCCTGACTTGACCACTACACAATCTATGCTTGTAACAACATTACAGTTGTACCCCGTATGTTTATACAATTAAAAATAGGCTGGGTGTGGTGGCTCACGTCTGTAATCCCAGCACTTTGGGAGGCTGAGGTGGATGGATCATGAGGTCAAGAGATGGAGACCATCCTGACCAGCATGGTGAAACCCCGTCTCTACTAAAAATACACAAAATTAGCTGGGCGTGGTGGCGGGTGCTTGTAAATCCCAGCTACTCAGGAGGCAGAGGCAGGAGAATTGCTTAAACCCGGGAGGTGGAGGTTACAGTGAGTTGAGACCTCGCCACTGCACTCCAGCCTGGTGACAGAACGAGACTCCGTCTCAAAATAAATAAATAAATAAATAAATAAATAAATAAATAAAAAATAAATAAATAAAACAAAATTCAAAAAAAGGAAAAACAGAACAACAGCAACAACAAAAAGAAAAAAAAAATCTGCCAGCCATAGAAAGCTTCCTGTAGGTGGATCCAGCCCCAAGGAGAAAAGATTACAACTCTGCCCTTTACAGAAAGCAGCTCGTAGGAGTCTTACCTTGGTAGCGGGTGTTAAGGAACAAATACAGATTTGAACTCTAGTTCTATAACTGAATCACTAGCTATGTGACTTTGGGCAAGTTAATCTCTCTGAACCCATTCCTTCATCAGTACAATGGGGATAATAATAACCTGCCCTAGGTGGTTCTCATAAGGATTAAAAGATATAACCATTAAAAATGATAACATCTGCCATTTTTAGAGCACTGGCTACATGCCAGGTTCTGTGCCATGAACTTTATACATTATTTCATTTCTTCTCACAACGATACTGTGAAATAGGTATTCTTAATTCTGCCCAGTTTACAGATGAGGAAACTGAGACTCGAGGACATGAAGTGACTTGCCCAGGGCACACACATAGCTGGCAAATGGCAAAGTCAGGATTTGAAAAAAAGGGGAGGGGGCAGAAATTTGGAAACAGACAAACACATGCAGAAGGGAGAGATATGAAGACCTAGGGAGAGTGTCATCTATAAGCAAGGGATGCCTGGGGCCACCAGAAGGTGGGAAAGAGGCCTGGAACAGATCTTCCCTCACAGCCCTCAGAAGGAACTACCCTCGCTGCCACCTTGATTTTGGACTTCCAGCCTCCAGAACGGTGAGACAATATGTTTCAGTTGTTTAAGCCACCCAGTTTGTGGTACTTTGTTTTGGAAGCTCCAGGAAACTAACATAGCTGTTTCTTAAAACAAGTGTTTTAGCTGGGCATGGTGGCTCACGCCTGTAATCCTAACACTTTGGGAGGCTGAGGTGGGCGGATCACCTGAGGTTAGGAGTTTGAGACCAGCTTAGCCAACATGACAAAACCCTGTCTCTACTAAAAATACAAAAGTTAGCTGGATGTGGTGGCGTGCGCCTGCAATCTCAGCTACTCAGGAGGCCAAGGCAGGAGAACTGCTTGAACCCAGGTGGTGGAAGTTGCATGAGCTGAGATCGCGCCACTGCACTCCAGCGTGGGTGACAGAGCAAGACTCCGTCTCAAAAAAAAAAGAAATGATTCACTGCAATGATTTAGTGTTTCTCACTTTTCATCCTCCTCTGCTTCTGAGAGAGTAGCAGATTTTCACAAACCAGGGGGCAGAAATACATGACATTGTGAAGAGGGTAAAATTTGTTCTCAACCTTTCCATATCTGCTTTCTGCACCTGACAATTCCTTCTCATGCCTCTGACCTAGAGCATTCAGTATCTCATACTGACTGCCTCCCCATAGCTAAGAATGCCTCTGGGTGCCTTCCTCAGCTCTGCTGAAGTCAGTTTGCTATACCAACTTCTCAAGGCTGGAAATTAGAATGTGTTTCTCTATGGTTTAGGAAAATCTCCTTCCACCAGGAACTTGAATCAGTCCTGAAAATTAGGAAGCAATCAGGGAAATGCAGAGTTTAAACATTAGAAGTCACCTTAGAGACAACCCATCCAAGGTCTTCTGACTGATCCAAGGTGTGGATTGAGGCCTGATAATTTTTATTTTTAAGTTCTCATGGGACGAGATTCTGGGACCACCTTCTGTCTTTCAATCCAGAGGTGTTGTATATCAGGTGAGCAGGCTTCTCACCCTGTTCAATGAGAAGGAATTGATTGCACCTCAATACAATGGTTCTTATCCTTGGTTGTGCATTGGAATCACCTGGGGAGATTTTAAAACCCACCAAGAGTCTGATTTAATTGCTCTGAGGGGCAGGTGGAGCACTGGTGCTTTGCAAGCTGCTGAGGAGATTCTGCTGTGCAATCAGGACTGAGAATCACTGTCTTCATGTTTACAACTCTCTGATTATGGGTAAGTTATATAAACTCTTGGTGCTGAGTTTTCTCATCTATATAATGAGATGGTAATGACACTTATTATAGTTTTGGTGACTAGTGACTATTAAATGAGTCAATCAATTTAAAACATTTAGAAATATGCCCAGCATTTAGTGAATGTTATATGAGAGTTGGCTGTTGTTGTGATGATCATCATAGGAGTTGTAGTTAGTGTCTTCTTTCCTCTCCTCCATCCCTTTTTTTTTCTTTTTGCATGCTCTGATTTTCATGGACTCTTTTTACATGTTTGCAAGACTTTAGCTCTGTTGTAGAATGGGTTATATTCAAGTCACCAAAATTAAGTAGGGCCATTTGCTCACCACCTTCCTTTATCTCCTCCCCCAACCCAATAGAGGCTGCCCTGTTCTTTCAGTGAATGTTGTTTAGTGGAAAGAGCACTGTACTGGCAGTCAGAAAATATGGATTCTTTCGTAAGATCTAAATTCCAAAGCACTCTTTTAAAAAATTAACTGACTGTAAATGTGAGAGTTTTACTACAGGGCTCTCAATTCTATTCCCTTGAGTTACAAATCTATCCTTATGCTAATGCCACACTTCTGATTAATGTAGCTTTGTAGTAAGTTTTAAAATCAGAAAGTGTGAGTTCTCCAACATTGTTCTTTTTCAAGATTCTTTGGCAATTCTTGTTCCCTTGCATTTTCATATGAATTTTAGAATCGGCTTGTCCATTTCTGAAAAGATGCAAGCTGGAGATTTAACAGTGACTGCACTGAATATATGAATCACTTTGAGCAGTTTTGTCATCTCCACAATTTTAAGTCTTCTGATCCGAGAATGTGATGTGTCTTTATACTTATTTGGTCTTTAATTTCTTTCAACAATGTCTTGTCATTTCCAAAGTACAGTTTTTCACTTATTTTGTTAAATTAATTCCTAAGTATTTTAGTTTACTTATTCCTTTTACCGCTATTATAAATAGAATTTTCTTAATTTCATTTTCAGATTGTTCATTGCTAGTACATGGAAATACAATTGATTTTTGTATATTGCTCTTATACCCTACAATCTTACTAAACTTGTCATATTATTCTAATAATTTTAGTGGGTTCTTTAGGATTTACAAGATCTGTTGACAAGATTATATCATCTGAAAGAGAGCTAGTTTTATTTCTTCCTTTACACTGTGTATGTTTTTTATTTAACTTTCTTGTCTAGTTGTACTGGGTAGAACCTCCAGTACAATGTTGAAGTAGAAGTGGCAAGAGGGCTGGGCACGGTAGCTCACACCTGTAATCCCAGCACTTTGGGAGGCCGAAGTGGGCAGGTCACCTGAGGCAGTAGTTTGAGACCAGCCTGGCCAACA
This sequence comes from Symphalangus syndactylus, assembly GCF_028878055.3. NCBI lineage: Eukaryota > Metazoa > Chordata > Mammalia > Primates > Hylobatidae > Symphalangus > Symphalangus syndactylus. The sequence continues at coordinate 17,362,423 of NC_072429.2, read as the reverse complement.
TGGTGAAAACCCATCTCTACTAAAAATACAAAAATTAGCCGGGCGTGGTGTTGCACACCTGTATTCTTGGCTGCTTGGGAGGCTGAGGCACGAGAATTGGTTGAACTTGGGAGGCACAGTTTGCAGTGAGCCAAGATCACGCCACTGCACTCCTCTCTCACAGGGTGAGAGAGCAAGACCCTGTCTCCAAAAAAAAAAAAAAAACAAACAGCAAGAGAAGACATCTTTGTCTTGTTCTTAATATTTAGAGGGAAAGCACTAAGTCTTCCACAAGTATGTATCATGTTGGCTGTGAGCTTTTTGTAAATGGCCCTTATCAGGTTGAGAAAGTCCCCTTCTATTGCTAGTTTGTTAGGTGTTTTTATCATGAAGTGGTGTTAGATTTTTGTCAAATGCTTTTTCTGCATCTATTGAGATGACTTTATGTTTTTTGTTCTTTATTCTATTGATATGTATATTTCATTAATTGATATTCAGATGTTAATCCGATCTTGCATTCATAGGTATGTCAATACTCTTATGTATATATTTTAAAACTGTTTATTATGGAAAATTTAAAACACATAAAAAGTAGAGAGAATAATATGATGGACTCTCAGATTCAAGTATTATCAATTCCAGAGCCAATTTTGTTCATCTATACTCCTCACTTTGCTCTGCCACATTGGATAATTTTGAAGAAAATCCCAGCAATTATATTTCTTCATCTGTTAATAGTTAAGTATAGGTATCAAAAGTAGGAGACTCTTTTAAGAGATACATAGTCATAATAGCATCGTCATATTAAAAGAGGATAATTCTTTAATATAAAATATGCAATCCGTGAACAAATTTTCCTAATTATCTCACAACTTTTAAAAACTGTGAGTCAAGATCAAAATAAGGCCTGTATGTTAAAATTTATTCATGTGTCCCTTAAGTCTCATTTAACTTATTAAATCACATCAACATCTCTTTTTTTTCCAAGATGAAATTGGATAACTTGTCTGGTACTGCTTTCCATCGTCTGAGTATTCCCAGTTTCATTCCCCTGGTAGAGTTTAACATGTTCCTGTGGACTTCGTATTTCCTGTAAACTATTGAGATTTAGATACTTAATCAGACTCAAGTTTGATTTTCTGGTAGTAATATATCATGGTAATAGTGTGTACTTCCATTTGGAGATGGCTTATTTTTTGTGATGTTAGTAGCTACTAATATTGCATAAATTCATCATTTCATTAGGGGTTTAAAAGTGGTATTATTCTAATTTTTCCTCTGGGTTTATGTAGCACTTTTAATTCTCTACAACATTAAGAAAAAAATAAGGATGTTTGAGGGAGTGGAGTGGCACATATTGGAAGGATTCTAAGGTTTCTGCAGGCACCAAGGCTTCAGAAGGACTATCAGAGGCTCAAAAGCTGTAAGGAATTATGCAGTTTCTCTTTCTTGTCTTCTCCCCCAGCCTCGACCCTATTCCTCTAGACTTAAATTGTTTAGCTTTTTTATAGCCAAATATGACTGCCACACAGTACCTGACTTTATATCTCCACAGTCAAAAACTTACCAAGTTATTGTGCAAAGATTTTTTCAATCTTAGATTCCCTGGCTGACATTATTTTATTGGTCCAGTTTGGGCCAATTGGCTGTGACTATTAGAACATATGGCAGAGCCACACAGCACAAACATGCCACTTAGGGGTTAGGTGAGAGACAGTTCTTATAGAAAAAGATACTTCAAAATATTGATTATTGGTATCTGCTCCTCCCAAGTCAATCCATAACTTCAAACCACCATTTTTAAACATTGATGAATATCCATCTCCCCACTCTTACCCTCCCCATTTCTCAAATGAGATTTAGATTTTTATATAAAGTTGCCACCTAAAAATATCACTTAGAAACCCTGCAGACCCAAATCTCAACATGTGGAAGACATCATCTTACCACCAAAACTTGACCCTCCCTTCTCATGCCCTATCTCACTGAAAGGATCCTTCATCAACACCGTGAACCAAATAAAAAATGTGAGAATCACTCTAGACTCTCCCCTCTACCACAACCACTTTCTTCTCATCTCATCCTCCCTCTTGCCAAGGTCGCTAATTCCATCTCCTCCAATATCATTTGTATTTGTCCCCTCTGCCCCATTTCCACCACTGACTGTGGCTTTAGTTAGTATCCATCCCTTCTAACCTTGATTACTGCCACAGCAACCTAACTGGACTCTCTGGGTTTTGGAACGGTCCTTTTCCAATTTATCTTCCACACCACTTATAAGAGCCCTCTGTCTAAATGACAGTTATAATCATTTCACTTTGTTGATTACAATCCTTCAATGACCACTGTAATTTTCAGAATAAGAGTGCAAACTCCTTATCTTAGCAATCAAAGTTCTTCACCATCTGGCTGCTGACCACTCTGCCCCCATCACTCTCTTACAGTCAACATATTATGTGCTCATCCAGCAGCATTTGCAGTTTCCCAAATTTGACAAGTGTCTTTGCTTCCTTTCCCTCAGCTGCTTCCCTGATTTGGCATGCCTTACCTCCCCTTACCAGTCCTTTTCATCCAACCAATATCTAGTGCCTGCTCAAAAGTCAACTCAAGCTCTATCTCTGTGAGAAACATCCTAGGAAACATGTTCAGCTTGACTTTGTATCTGCAGCACTTAGCCCAGTGTCTGGTACAGAGTAAGGGCTCAATACACATTTGTAATATTCATAAATTGAAAATCTACAGTTGAATCTTCAGGCACATGTGCCTGAGCTTGTTGCAGCTCCATTTTGCAGACATTCTGGGCAATGACTACTCCTCGGCTCTTCTGTCATCATAGGATTCCCCACAGACTCCTCTGATGGCTTCTCTTGGCTCAGTGTGTCTCAGGGCACTAACCGCAGCCTCATAGGGGTAACCAGATAGCCTTGAGGTTCAGCTTTGCTGCTAGGCACCAATTCAGACAGAAGGAAGACTGGGCAGGCACAGAATAACATAAACGGATTCCTGAGATCTCCAAGAAGCACAGAGTGCCTCTTTGCTTGATTATGAAAAAGTCTACACTCAAAGACTCATCTCTTAAGAGTTTGGGGTTATAGCTCTTCCCTTTGCTGATACCTGTAGCCCACATTGACCGCTTTCCTGACCATCTTGAACATTTCTCTGTCATTCATTTTAGTACTTGACTATATTTTATATAACTTTCTACTTATTGTCTAGTTTCTCTGTTTCATGTAAGCATTTTGTAGGCAAAACCAAAATCAACAAAAATGCCATATTTCTCGAAGGGAGAGGTGCCAGAAACCTGTAGAAGGATAAATGTGCTGATGTTTTTAAGAAAGAAGAGACGATTCTAGAATTTATAAACTTATCGTGTCTGCAAACAAATTATTGACAGGTAATTTGTGAGTATATTTTTAAAAGAAACTCACAGGAGGCCACAGGTTCACTGAGGACAAATTATAGAAAATAAAACTAACTTTTTTCAGTAGAATTTCCAACTATTAAACCAAATTATAACAATAATTAACATCAATTTAGAGCTTTATAATACAAAACACTTTCACATGTATTATCTTAGCAAGGTACCATGGCTTTGTGGAAAGATGATGGAATTTCAAGCAAGACAGATACGAGTTTGATTCTTGTTGTGCTTTATGTCTCTGAGCCTCTTTTCTTCATTTGTATAGGATCTTCAAATCATGTATAAGAATAAAAGATAATCTATGTTCCAGTCTAGTTACTGAAACACAATATTTGCATTTTATGGAGAATCTATTATAATTATTATCAATTCTTAATTTTCTCAATAAATGTTGATGAAGGGATTAGTATTGCCTTTTTTTGCATATGAGTAAATCAAGGGTAAGTTTAAGTAATTTTCTACAAGACACACTACAAGTGTGTTAAAGAAAAGAGATGTGAATACCTGTTCTCTGCTATATTCTTTCTCCTATGCCATGGGGAAATGAGATCACCTTCTCATTTCCTCATTTTGCAATCACTAAGTATGTGAAATGGTTGAGACCTATGAGCTGGATTTCATTAAATAGTGGAAGGTTTATAGCCATTTCATGGACCAGACCCCCATAATGTTGATTAAAATCCACCTGGATGTGGGTGGGGTGGGCTCTCTTTCATCCACAGAGCTCTGGTTTCACCTATCCTCTTCAATAATTTAATTAACTGACAATTCCACAAGAAGATATAACAATGTAAATATATATGCACCTAACTCTGGAGCACCAAGATTCATAAAACAGTCACCATCATACCTAAGAAAAGAGATAGACAGCAACACAATAACAGTGGGGGACTCAACACTCCACCGACTGCACTGGACAGATCATCAAGGGAAAAAGTCAACAAAGACACACTGGACTTAAACTACACTCTAGAACAAACAGACCTAACAGATATATACAGAACATTCTACCCAAGAACTTCAGAATATACATTCTTCTCATCAGCACATGGAACATCCTTTAAGACAGACCTATGATAGGCCAGAAGTCTCAATAAATTTTTAAAAACCAAAATTATATCAAGTATCTTCTCAGACCACAGAGGAACAAAGCTAGAAATCAGTTCCAAACTGAACCCCCAGAACTATACAAATACATGGAAATTAAACAATCTCTTCCAGAATGATTTTTATGTTTATAATGAAATCAAGATGGAAATTTAAAAATTCTTCAAAATGAATGATAACAGTGACAAAGTTGTCAAAATCTCTGGAATGCAGCAAAAGTAGTACTAAGAGAAAAGTTTATAATGCTAAATGCCCACAGCAAACAGCAGAAAGATCACAAACTGACAACCTAACATTTCACTTCAAGGATCTAGAGAAATAAGAAAAAACCAAACCTAAAAGCTACCAGAAGAAAAGAAATAACAAAGATCAGAGCAGAACCAACTGAAATTGAAACAAAATGCAAAAGATCAATCAAATGAAAAGTCGGTTCTTTGAAAAGATAAACAAAATGGATAAACCACTAGCTAGATTAACCACAAAAAAAGAGAGAGGAGTCAAATAATCTCAGTTAGAAATAAAAATGGAGACATTACCACTGACAACACAGAACTACAAAAGATCATTCGACACTGCTATAAATACCCCTACGCATACACACTAGAAAACCTAGAGGAAATGTATAAGTTCCTAGAAATATACAACCCCCTAGCTTGAATCAGGAAGAAAGAGAAATCCTGAACAGACTTATAACAAGCAGTAAGACTGAATCAGTAATAAAAAAAAAAATCTGCCAGCAACAACAACAACAATAAAGCCCAGGACCAGATGAATTCACAGCTGAATTCTACCAGACAGTCAAAGAAGAATTGGGACCAAGCCTCCTGAAACTATTCTAAAAGATTGAGAAGGAGGAAATCCTTTCCAACTCATTCTACAGCCTGTTTCACTCTAATACCAAAAGCCAGGAAAGGATATAACAACGACAAAAAGAAAACTACAGACCAATATCTCTGATGAATATAGATGCAAAAATCCTCAACAAAATAGTAGCAAACTGGATCCAACTGCACACTGAAAAAATAACTAACCATGATCAAGTGGGTTTCATCCCATGAAGGCAGGGATGGTTCAACATACCCAAGTCAACAAATGTGATTCATCACATACACAGTATTAAAAACATAAGCCATATGATCATCTCAATAGACACAGAAAAAGCATTTGATAAAATGCAGAATCTCAAAAAAGCATTTGATAAAACCTTCAAAAAACTAGTCATAGAGGGAACATACCTCAAAATAATAGAAGCCAAATATCACAAACACACAACCAACATCATACTGAATGGAAAAAAGTTGAAAGCATTTCCTGTAACAACGAGAAGAAGACAAGGATGCCCACTTTCACCATTCCTATTCAACATAGTCCTGGAAGTTCTAGCCAGAGCAATAAGGCAAGAGAAAGAAATAAAAAGCATCCAAATTGGAAAAGAGGAAGTCAACGATATGATCTTATACCAAGAAAACTCTAAAGACCCTTACAAAAGACTCCTAGACTTAATAATGAATTCAGTAAAGTCTCAGATTATAAAATCAATGTACACAAACCAATAGCACTGTTACATACCAAAAAGGACAAGCTGAGAATCAAATCAATAACTCAATCCCCTTTTCAAAAGCTACACACACAAAAATACCTAGGAATATACTTAACCAAGGAGATGAAAGATCTCTACAAGGAAAACTACAAAACACTGCCGAAAGAAATCATAGATGACACAAACAAATGGAAATACATCCCATGCTCATGAATTGGAAGAATTAATATTGCTAAAATGTCCACATTGCCAATAGCAATCTACAGATTCAATGCAATCCCTATCAAAATACCAATGTCATTTATTCACAGACTCAGAAAAAACAATCCAAAAATTCACATGGAACCAAAAAGAGCCTAAATAGCAAAAGCAATCCTAAGCAAAAAGAACAAATCTGGAGGCATCACGTTAACCAACTTCAAATTATACCATAAGGCTATAGTAACCAACACAGCATGGTACTGGTATAAAAGCAGGCACATAGACCAATTGAACAGAATAGAGAACCCAGAAATAAAGCCAAATGCTTACAAGCAACTGATCTTTGACAAAGCACACAAAAACATAAACTCTAGAAAGGACACCCTATTCAATAAACAGTGCTGGGAAAATTGGACAGCCACATATAGAAAAGTGAAACTGGATCCCTATCTTGCACTTTATACAAAAGTTAACTCAAGATGGATCAAAGACTTAAGTCTAAGACCTGAAACAAAAATTCCAGAAGAAAACCTAGGAAAAACTCTTCTGAATATTTGCCTAGGCAAAGAATTCATGACTAAAGCCCCAAAGGCATATGTGACGAAAATAAAAATAAATAGGTATGGCCTAATTAAACTAAAAAGCTTCTACTCAGCCAGAGAAATAATCAACAGAGTAGACAGACAACCTACAGAATGAGAGAAAATATTTGCAAGCTATGCATCTGACAAAGAATTAATATCCAGAATCTATAAGGAGCTCAAATCAGCAAGGGGAAAAAAAAATCCAATTAAAAAGTGGGCAAATGACAAGAATACACATTTCTCAAAAGAAGATACACAAATGGCCAAGAAACATATGAAAAAATGCTCAACAACACTAATGATCAGGGAAATGCAAGTTAAAATCACAATGACATACCACTTTACCCCAGTCAGAATGGCCATTTTTGTTTGTTTCTTTTGTTTTCGTTTGTTTTGTTTTATTTTATTTTCTGTTCCAGGATACATGCGCAGGATGTACAGGTTTGTTATATAGGTAAATGTGTGCCATGGTGGTTTGTTGCACCTATCAACACCTCACCTAGGTATTAAGTCCAGCATGCATTAGCTGTTTTTCCTGACGTTCTTCCTCCCCTTGTCCCACCCCAACAGGCCCACGTGTGTTGTTCCCCTCTCTGTGTCCATGTGTTCTCATTGTTCAGCTCCTGCTTATAAGTGAGAACATGTAGTATTTGGTTTTCTGTTCCTGCATTACTTTGCTGAGGATAATGGCTTCCAGCTCCATCCATGTCCCTGCAAAAGACATGATCTGGTTCCTTTTTATGGCTGCATAGTATTCCATGGTGTATATGTACCGTATTTTCTTTATCCAGTCTATCATTGATGGGAATTTGGGTCAGTTCCATGTCTTTGCTATTGTGAATAGTGCTGCAATAAACATATGCGTGCATCTATCTTCAAAATGGAATGATTTATATTCCTTTGGGTATATACCCAGTAATGAGATTGCTTGGTCTAATGGTATTTCTGGTTCTAGGTCTTTGAGGAATCATCACACTGTCTTCCACAATGGTTGAACTAATTTACACTCCCACCAACAATGTAAAAGCATTCCTATTTCTCCACAGCCTTGTCAGCATTTGTGGTTTCTTGACTTCTTAATAATTGCCATTTTGACTGGCCACTCCTTGTGGTTTTGGTTTGTAGTCCTCTAACGATCAGTAATGTTGAGCTTTTTCCATGTTTGTTGGCTGCATAAATGTCTTCTTTTGAGAAGTGTCTGTTCATGTCTTTTGCCCACTTTTTAATGTTTTTTTCTTGTAAATTTGTTTAAGTTCCTTGTAGATTGTGGATGTTAGACCTTTGTCAGATGGATAGGTTGCAAAATTTTATTTATTTAGTTATTTTTTGAGACAGAGTCTTGCTCTGCCGCCCAGACTGGAGTGCAGTCGCACGATCTCTGCTCACTGCAAGCTCCGCCACCCGAGTTCACGCCATTTTCCTGCCTCAGCCTCCTGAGTAGCTGGGACTACAGGTGCCCGCCACCACACCAGGCTAATTTTTTGTATTTTTAGTAGAGACGGGGTTTCACCATGTTATCCGGGATGGTTTCGATCTCCTGACCTCGTGATCTGCCCACCTCGGCCTCCCAAAGTGCTGGGATTACAGGCATGAGCCACTGTGCCCAGCCAGATTGCAAAAATTTTATCCCATTCTGTACGTTGTCTGTTCACTCTGATGATAGCTTCTTTTGCTGTGCAGAAGCTTTTTAATTTCACTAGATCCCATTTGTCAGCTTTTGCTTTTGTTGCAATTGCTTTTGATGTTTTCATCATGAAATCTTTGCCTGGGCAGAATAGCCATTATTAAAAAGTCAAAAAACAATAGATGTTGATGCAGATGTAGTGAAAGGGAATGCTTATACACTGCTGGTGGTAATGTAAATTACTACAACCTGTATGGAAAACTATGGCATTTTTCCAAAGAACTAAAAGTAGACCTACCATTTGATCCTGCATTCCCCTTCCACCCAAAGGAAAAGGAGTCATATCAAAAAGACACAAAGAACAAAGACACCTGCACATGTATGTTTATTGCAGCACAATTCACAATTGCAAAGATATGGAATCAACCTAAGTGTCTATCAACAATGAGTGGATAAAGAAAATGCAGTATGTGTATATGTGTATATACATATATATGTGTGTATATATATATATAGTATATATGTAGTATATATATATAAATGCAGTATATATGTGTGTGTATACACACACATATATACTGCATTTTACATGTGTAAAATAGTATTTTATGATATATATATTATGTAATACTATTCAGCCATAAAAAAGAATGAAATAATGTCTTTTGCAGCAATTTGGATGGGCTCAGAGGCCATTGTCCTAAGTGAAGTAACCCAAGAATGGAAAACCAAATACCACATGTTCTCACTTATAAGTGGAAACTAAGCTATGTGTACACAAAAGCATACAGAGTGGTAAAATGGACATTGGAGACTAAGAAGTGGGGAGGGTAGGAGGGGGATAAGGGATGAAAAACTACCTATTGGGTGCAATGTACACTACTTGGGTGATGGGTACACTAAAATCCCAAACTTAACCACTCTACAGTTCATCCATGTAACCAAAAGCCACCATCGTACCCCTAAGGCTACTGAATTTTTAAAATGTTTTTAAAATTTAATTAAATGAATTGAGGGTGTCCTCAATCTGTGAATGGAGATAGTAATAAGTAGATAACATGCTGGATATCAAAATCCAGATTTATTTTTAAAGCAACTGGAAGAGAAAAATGGGTCACAATAAGAAGACTTTTATCAGAGATAAAGAAAAAACATCCTAACCTAATGTGCAGAATGGTGACTATAGTCAATAACAATGTACTGTGGGGGGGATCATGGCAGACAGGAGGCAGGACTAGGTTGCAGCTCCCACTCGGACAAAGCGAACAGTGTATGGAGGCTTACATCATGAACTTTTGTGCCAGAACAACTGCAGGAATAAATCAGGAAAACCGAGAGAACCCACAGACCCTCTGAAGAAATGGATTGCTCCTGCAGGACCTGGAAGACACCCCAAATACTGTGAGTACCTAAACTGTGGAAGTGGCAGTGGGGGATCATCCATGCCTGAACACACACCCTCATTGGGGAACCTGAAGGTCTAGATCACAGGAGAAGATTCTGACCTTACCTGGAGGTGAGTCAATTTAGAGAGCCAAGCAAAATACAGGGGTAGAGGAAGCAGCAGAAAAAGCCCTGTGGGCTTGCTGGATCCCCTAGCAAGCCATTTCTGTCTTGCCTCACAGGGTCTTTGGGGCGGGCTGTCCAAGGTACTGGGAAAAGGCTACAGGGAGAAGGAAACCTCCAGCTGAACTCTGTAACAAGTTGAGCTGATCGAGAGGTCTCCTGGCCAGAACTCAGGGGAGGGTGTGCCGACTCCACAGGTGGAGGAAGCAGGAAAGCCCCAGTTGCTTTTGCAACTGGGAGGCGGGTAGCCTGGGACAAGTTCTCCACCCTGCTCACCCACTGCCTGGAAACAGACTCGGTGCTATTGGAGGCGGGGCACAGTGGGAGTGAGACCAGCCCTCTGGGTTGCAAGGGAGCTGGGCAACTGCTGGCTTTCCCCTACTTCCCTGGCAACCTGCATGAAAAAGTAAAGGCAGCCATAATTATCCTAGGAACATAACTCCATTGACCTGGGAACCATACTCCCGTCCCCCACAGCAGGCACACCAAGCCGTGCCCAAGGAGAGTCTGCACTCAGACACACCTAGCCCTGCCCCCCACCTAATGATTCTTCCCTAGCCACCCTGGTAGCTGAAGATAAAGGGCATATATTCTTGGGAGTTCCAGGGTCCTGCCAACTGTCTGTTCCTCCCCATATTACCATAGCTGAGGCTCTCTTGAAAGTGCCACCTCCCAGCAGGAGGCCAACCAGTATAAAAAGAGTGCATTAAACAACCAAAGCTAAGGCCCTTCAGAGAGTCCATTTCACCTCCCTGCCATTTCCACCAGAACAGGTGCTGGTATCCACGGCTGAGAGATCCAGACGGCTGACATCACAGGACTCTGTGCAGAAAACCCCCAGTACTAGCCCGAGCCTGGTAGAATTGCTGGGTGGCTAAATCAAGAAGAGAGCTAACAATCAGCTGAACTACAGCTCAGCTGTCAGGAAGCCACATCCCTAGGAAAAGAGGGGGAGTACTACATCAAGGGAACACTCCGTGGGACAAGAGAATCTGAACAACAGCCTTGAACCCTAGACCTTCCCTCTGACAGACCCTACCCAAATGAGAAGAAACCAGAAAACCAAAAAAAATGACAAAACAAGGTTCTTTAACACCCCCAGAAAATCACACTAGCTCACCAGCAACAGATCCAAACCAAGAAATCACTGATTTACTTGAAAAATAATTCAGAAAGTTAGTTATTAAGCTAATCACGGAGGCACCAGAGAAAGGCAAAGCCCAGTGTAAGGAAGTCAAAAAACGATACAAAAAATGAGGGGAGAAATGTTCAGTGAAATACCATAAATAAAAAACAATCAAAACTTCAGGAAAAAATGGATGCACTTATAGAAATGCAAAATGCTCTGGAAAGTCTCTGCAATGGAATCAAACAAGCAGAAGAACTTCAGAGCTCAAAGACAGGTTTTCAAATTAACCTAATTCAACAAAGACAAAGAAAAAGCAATAAGAAAATATGAACAAAGCCTCTAGGAAGTCTGGAATTAATGTTAAATGACCAAGCCTAAGAATAATCAACGTTCCTGAGGAAGAAGAGAAATCTAAAAGTTTGGAAAACATATTTGGGGAAATAATCGAGGAAAACTCCCCTGGCTTTGCTAGAGACCTAGACATCCAAATATAAGAAACTCAAAGAACACCTGGGGCTGGCCGGGTGCGGTGGCTCACTCCTGTAATCCCAGCACTTTGGGAGGCCAAGGTGGGTGGATCACAAGGTCAGGAGATCGAGACCATCCTGGCTAACATGGTGAAACCTCATCTCTACTAAAAGTACAAAAATTAGCCAGGTGTGTTGGAACATGCCTGTAGCCCCAGCTACTCAGGAGGCTGAGGCAGGAGAATGGCGTGAACCCAGGGGGTGGAGCTTGCAGTGAGCCGAGATCACGCCACTGCATTCCAGCCTGGGTGACAGAGCGAGACTGTGTCTCAAAAAACAAACAAAAAAACACCTGGGAAATTCATCACGAAAAGATCATTGCCTAGGCACATTGTCATCAGGGTATCTAAAGTTAAGACAAAGGAAAGAATCTTAGAAGCTGTGAGACAAAACTACCAGGTAGCCTACAAAGGAAAACCTATCAGATTAACAGCAGATTTCTCAGTAGAAACCCTACAAGATAGAAGGGATTGGGACCCTATATTCAGCCTCCTTAAACAAAATAATTATCATCCAAGAATTTTTCATCTAGAGAAAGTAAGCTTCATAAGTGAAGAAATGATACAGTCTATTTCAGATGAACAAATGCTGAGAGATTTCGCCACTACCAAGGCAGCTCTACAACAACTGCTAAAAGGACCTCTAAATCTTGAAACAAATCCGGGAAATGCATCAAAACAGAACTTCTTTAAAGCATAAATCTCACAGGACCTATAAAACAAAAATACAATAATAATAAAAAAACATATACAGGCAACAAATAGCACAATGAATTGAGTGGTACCTCACACCTCAATACTAGTGTTGAATGCAAATGGCTTAAATGCTCCACTTAAAATATACAGAATTGCAGAATGTATAAGAATTCACCAACCATCTGCTGCCTTCAAGAGACCCACCTAACACATAAGGAATCACATAAACTTAAGGTAAAGGGGTGGAAAAAGACATTCCATGCAAATGGACACCAAAAGTGAGCAGGAGTAGCTATTCTTATATCAGACAAAACAAATTTTAAACCAACAGCAGTTAAAAAAGACAAAGATGGACATTATATAATGATAAAAAAGCCTTGTCCAACAGGAAAATATCACAATCCTAAATATATATGCACCTAACGCTGGGCTCCCAAATTTATAAAACAATTACCAATAGACCTAAGAATTGAGATAGACAGCAACACAATAACAGTGGAAGACTTCAATATTCCACTGACAGCACTAGACAGGTCATCAAGATGGAAATTCAACAAAGAAACAATGGATCTAAACTATACCCTGGAACAAATAGACTTAACAGATATTTACAGAACATTCTACCCAACAACCACATAATATACATTCTATTCATCAGCGCATGAAACTTTCTCCAAGATAGACCATATGATAAGCCACAAAATGAACCTCAATAAATTTATGAAAATTGAAATTATATCAAGTACTCCCTCAGACCACAGTGGAATAAAACCGGAAATCAACTCCAAAAGGAACCTTCAAAACCATGGAAATTAAATAACCTGCTCCTGAATGATCATTGGGGTCAAAAATGAAAACAAGATGGAAATTTAAAAATTCTTTGAACTGAAATACAATAGTGACACAATCTATCAAAACCTCTGGGACACAACAAAGGTGGTGTTAAGAGGAAAGTTCATAGCCTTAAATGCCTGCATCAATAAGTCTGAAAGAGCACAAACAGACAATCAAGGGTCACACCTCAAGGAACTAGAAAAACAAGAACAAACCAAACTCAAACATAGCAGAAGAAAGGAAATAACTAAGATCAGAGCAGAACTAAATGAAATTGGAAACAAACAAAAAAATACAAAGGATAATGAAACAAAAAAAACTAGTTCTTTGAAAAGATAAATAAAATTGATAGACCATTGGCAAGAATTACCAAGAAAAGAGAGAAAATCCAAATAAGCTTGATTAGAAAGGAGATGGAGATACTACAACTGATACCACAGAAATACAAAAGATCATTCAAGCCTGCTATGAACACCTTTATATGCATAAACTAGAAAACCTAGGGGAGATAGATGAATTCCTGGAAAGATACAACCCTCCTAGCTTAAATCAGGAAGAATTAGATACCTTGAACAGATCATTAAAAAGCAGTGAGATTAAAGTGGTAATTTAAAAATTACTGACAAAACAAAAAGTGAAGGACCAGATGGATTCACAGCAGAATTCCACCAGGCATTCAAAAAATTAGTACTGGTCCTATTGACACTATTCCACAAGATAGAGGAAGAGGGAATCCTCCCTAAATCATTCTATGAAGCCAGTGTCGCCCTAATACTCAAACCAGGAAGGAACGTAACCAAAAAAGAAAACTACAGGCCGGGTGTGGTGGCTCATGCCTATAATCTTAGCACTTTGGGAGACCAAAATGGGTGGAACACCTGAGGTCAGGAGCTCGAGACCAGCCTGGCCAACATGGTGAAACCCCATCTCTACAAAAATACAAAAATCAGATGAGCACGGTGGCACACGCCTGTAATTCCAGCTACTCAGGAGGCTGAGGAAGGAGAATTGCTTGCACCTGGCGGGTGGAGGTTGCAGTGAGCCAAGATCGCACCACTTCACTCCAGCCTGGGTGAAAGAGTGAAACTCCGTCTCAAAAAAAACAAGAAAAGAAAACTACAGACCAATATCCCTGATTAATATAGATGCAAAAATCCTTAACGAAATACTAGCTAACCAAATCCAACAACGTACCAAAAACATAATCCACCATAATGAAGTGGGTTTCACACCAGGGACGCAGGGATGGCTTAACTTATGCAAGTCAATAAATGTGACACACTACATAAACAGAATTAAAACAAAAATCATATGATCATCTCAATAGATGCAGAAAAAGCATTCAACAAAATCCAGCATCTTTTATGATTAAAACTTTCAAGTCGGCTTCATCCCTGGGATACAAGGTTAGTTCAACATATGCAAATCAATAAACGTAATCCATCACATAAACAGAACCAAAGACAAAAACCACATGATTATCTCAATAGATGCAGAAAAGGCCTTTGATAAAATTCAACATTGCTTTATACTAAAAACTCTCAATAAACTAGGTATTGATGGAACATATCTCAAAATAATAAGAGCTATTTATGACAAACCCATAGCCAGTATCATACTGAATGGGCAAAAGCCGGAAGCATTCCCTTTGAAAACCAGCACAAAACAAGGATGCCCTCTTTCACCACTCCTATTCAACATAGTACTGGAAGTTCTGGCCAGGGCAATCAAACAAGAGAAAGAAATAAAACGTATTCAAATAGGAAGATAGGAAGACAAATTGTCTCTGTTTGCAGATGACATGATTGTACATTTAGAAAACCCCATTGTCTCAGCCCAAAATCTCCTTAAGCTGATAAGCAACTTCAGCAGTCTCAGTATACAAAATCAATGTGCAAAAATCACAAGCATTCCTATACACCAATAATACACAAACAGAGCCAAATCATGAGTGAGCTCCCATTCAAAATTGCTACAAAGAGAATAAAATACCCAGGAATACACCTTACAAAGGATGTGAAGGACTTCTTCAAGGAGAACTACAAACCACTGCTCAAGGAAATAAGAGAGGATGCAAACAAATGGAATAACATTCCATGCTCATGGATAGGAAGAATAAATATCATGAAAATGGCCAGACTGCCCAAAATAATTTATAGATTCAATGCTATCCCCATCAAACTACCATTGACTTTCTTCACAGAATTAGAAAAGCCTACTTTAAATTTCATATGTAACCAAAAAAGAGCCTGTATAGCCAAGACAATCCTAAGCAAAAAGAACAAAGCTACAGGCATCAATCATGCTACCTGACTTCAAACTATACTACAAGGCTGCAGTAACCAAAACAGCATGGTACTGGTACCAAAACAGATATATAGACCAATGGAACCGAACAGAGGCCTCAGAAATAACACCACACATCTACAACCATCTGACTTTTGGCAAACCTGCCAAAAACAAGGATTCCCTATTTAATAAATGGTGTTGGGAAAACTGGCTAGCCCATGCAGAAAACTGAAACTGGCCCCTTCCTTACACCTTATACAAAAACTAACTGAAGATGAATTGAAGACCTAAACATAAGACCCAAAACCATAAAAACCCTGCAAGAAAACCTAGGCAATACCTTTCAGGACATAGGCATGGGCAAAGACTTCATGACTAAAATACCAAAAGCAATGGCAACAAAAGCCAAACTAAAGAGCTTTTGCACAGCAAAAGAAACTATCATCAGAGTGAACAGGCAACCTACAGAATGGGAGAAAATTTTTGCAATCTATCCATGTGACAAAGGGCTAATATCCAGAATCTACATGGAACTTAAACAAATTTACAAGAAGAAAACAACCCCATCAAAAAGTGGGTGAAGGATATGAACAGACACTTCTCAAAACAAGACATTTATGCAGCCAGCAAACATATGAAAAAAAAAAACTCATCATCACTCGTCATTAGAGAAATGCAAATCAAAACCCCAATGAGATACCATCTCACACCAGTTAGAATGGCGATCATTAAAAAGTCAAGAACAACAGATGCTGGAGAGGATGTGGAGAAACAGGAACACTTTTACACTGTTGGTAGGAGTATAAATTAGTTCAACCATTGTGGAAGACAGTGTGGTGATTCCTCAAGCATCTAGAACCAGAAATGCCATTTGACCCAACCATCCCATTACTGGGTATATACCCAAAGGATTATAAATCATTCTATTATAAAGACACATGCACACGTATGTTTATTGCAGCACTATAGCAAAGTGCTCACGATAGCAAAGACTTGGAACCAACCCAAATGCCCACCAATGATAGTCTGGATAAAGAAATTGTGGCACATATACACCATGGGATACTATGCAGCCATAAAAAAGGGTGAGTTTATGTCCTTTGCAGGAACATGAATGAGGCTGGAAACCATCATTCTCTCAAACTAACACATGAACAAAAAATACCAACACCACATGTTCTCACTCATAAGTGGGACTTGAACAATGAGAACACATGGACACAGACAGGTGAACATCACACACTGGGGTCTGCCGGGGGGTGGGAGGTTAGGGGAGGGATAGCATTAGGGGAAATACCTAATGTAGATGATAAGTCGATGGGTGCAGCAAACCACCATGGCATGTTTATACCTATGTAACAAACCTGCACTTTCTGCACATGTATCCCAGAACATAAAGTATATTAAAATAAAACCTCTCAGCAAAATCAGCATACAAGGGACATACATCAATGTAATAAAAGCGACCTTTGACCAAACCACAGCCAACATAATACTGAATGGGGAAAAGTTGAAAGCACTCCCTCTGAGAACGGGAATAAGACAAGGATGCCCACTCTCACCACTTCTAGTCAACACAGTACTGAAAGTCCTAGCCAGAGCAATCAGACAAGAGAAAGAAATAAAGGGTATCCAAATTGGTAAAGAGGAAATCAAACTGTCATTGTTTGCTGATGATATGATTGTTTACCTAGAAAACCCTAAAGATTCCTCCAGAAAGCTCCTACAATTGATAAAAAAGAAAATTCAGCAAAGTTTCTGGATACAAAATTGTTGTATATGAATCAGTAGCTCTGCTATACACCAACAGCGACCAAGCTGAGAATCATATCAAGAACTCAACCCCTTTTACAATAGCTGTGAAAAATAACATACTTAGGAATATATCTAATCAAGGAGGTGAAAGACCTCTACAAGGAAAACTACAAAACACTGCTGAAAGAAATCATAGACAACACAAACAAATGGAAACACATCCCATGCTTATGGATGGGTAGAATCAGTATTGTGAAAATAACCATACTGCCAACAGCAGTCTACGCACTGGATCTGTGGAATTCAATGCAATTCCATAAAATTACTACCATTGGCTGGGCGTGGTGGCTCACGCCTGTAATCTCAGCACTTTGGGAGGCCAAGGTGGGCAGATCATGAGGTCAGGAGATTGAGACCATCCTGGCCAACATGGTGAAACCTTGTCTCTACTAAAAATACAAAAATTAGCTGGACGTGGTGACACGTGCCTGTAGTACCAGCTATTCAGGAGGCTGAAGCAGGAGAATCACCTGAACCTGGAGGTGGAGGTTGCAGTGAGCTGAGATCGTGCCGCTGCACTCCAGCCTGGCAACAGAGTGAGACTCTGTCAAAAAATAAACAAAGAAACAAAAAACAAACAAACACCCACCATAATTCTTCACAGAACTAGAAAAAACAATCCTAAAATTCATATGGAACCAAAAAAGAGCCCAAATAGTCAAAGCAAGACTAAGCAAAAAGAACAAATCTGTAGGCATCACATTACCTGATTTCAAATTATACTATAAGGCCATAGTCACCAAAATAGTATAGTACTGGTATAAAAATAGGCACATAGACCAATGGAACCAAATAGAGAACCCAGAAATAAACCTAAATACTTATAGCCAACTGATCTTCTACAAAGCAAACAAAAACATAAAGTGGGGAAAGGACACCCTATTCAACACATTGTGCTGGGATAATTGACAAGCCACATGTAGGAGATTGAAACTGTATCCTCATCTTTCACCTTATACAAAGATCAACTCAAGAAAAATGAAGGACTTCGATCTAAGACCTGAAACCATAAAAATTCTAGAAAATAACATTGGAAAAACCCTTCTAGATATTGGCTTAGGCAAGGATTTCATGACAAAGAACCCAAAAGCAAATGCACTAAAAAGCAAAGATAAATTGCTGGGACTTAATTAAACTAAAGAGCTTTTGCAAGGCAAAAGCAACAGTCACCAGAATAAACAGACAACCCACAGAGTGGGAGAAAATCTTAACAATGTATACATCTGACAAAGGTCCAATATTCAGATTCTACAAGGAACTCAAACAAATTAGCAAGGAAAAAACAATCCCATCAAAAAGTGGGTTAAGGACATGAATAGACAATTCTCAAAAGAAAGTATACAAATGGCCAATAAATATGAAAAAATGCTGGCCATCACTAATGATCAGGGAAATGCAAATCAAAACCACAATGTGATACCACCTTACTCCTGCAAGTACGGCCATTAAAAAAATGAAAAAAATAATAGATGTTGGCATGGATGCGGTGAACAGTGAACACTTCTACACTGCTGGTGGGAATGTAAACTAGTGCAACCCCTATGGAAAACAGTGTAGAGATTCCTTAAAGAACTAAAAGTAGAACTACCATTTGATCCAGAAATCCCACTACTAGGTATCTACCCAGAGGGACAGAAATCATTATACAAAAAAGATACTTGCACACGCATGTTTATAGTAGCACGATTTGCAATTGCAAAAATGTGGAACCAACTCAAATGCTCATCAATCGATGAGTGGACAAAGAAACAGTGGTATACATATATACAATGGAATACTACTCAGTCATAAAAAGGAATGAGCTAATGGCATTCACAGAGACCTGGATGAGATTGGAGACTATTATTCTAAGTGAAGTAACTCAGGAATGGAAAACCAAACATTGAATGTTCTCACTCATAAGTGGAAGCTAAGCTATGAGGATGCAAAGGCATAAGAATGACACAATGGACTTTTGGGATTCAGGGAGAAAGGACAGGAAGGGGGATGAGGGATAAAAGACTAAAAATTGTGTGCAGTATATACTGCTTGGGTGATGGGTGCACCAAAATCTCACAAATTACCACTGAAGAACTCATGTAACCAACCACCACCTATTCCCCAATAACCTATGGAAATAAAAAATTTAAAAGAAATAAATTGTATTTTATCTGAAAAAATAAAAATAAAAAAATAATAATGTACTGTGTACTTGACATTTGCTAAGAGAGAGCTTAAGTATTCTCACCAGGCACACACACGCGCAGGCGCACCTGCACATGCACACATGTGCAAGGTAACTGTGCAGTGATGGATATGTTAATTAGCTTGATTGTGGTAATCATTTCACAATGCATACACATATCAAAACATCACATTGTACACTTTGAATCCTTGATACAGCTGAAAAGAATAAAAAACAAAAAAGAGAAAATGTCCTGTATTCATAATTAAAAACATTAAATTTCATGAGAATAAAATTGGAGAGACATAGCTTATCAGCAGTAAATGTAAAAATGACTTCGGGATTTAAGTTGATTGCAAGCTCAGTATTAATCACCAATATGGCATATCTACCATTTAACTTTTGGCTGCATTCTAAGAAGCTTGGCATCACATATAATGAAGCTGATGGTCTCAAAGTGCTCTGGGCTGGTCAGCTGGTGCCTCACAACCCTGTGATGTAGGCATTATTTCATTTACAAAAGAGCCTGAAGCCACCAAATTTGCCAAAGGCCAAAGGACTACATGATGGAACTGGCTTAATAAACAGGCTAATTGGTGCTAGGACATGGGCAATACATTTCACATGCATAATATCTTTGAATACAACAATGGCTTGCGATGCATTTTGTTATTTATCCCTTTTGTACAGATGAGGAAACCGAGACAGAGGTAGATAAAGCAACCTGCTCAAGCTCGTACACATAGTAAGTGACTGAGATCAGATTAAAACCCAGGACTATTTGATTTAACCACTGAGCTATGCTGCCTCTCTCAGAGAAACAGAAAGAATTTTCTACCAGTGAAATCTTTTAAAAAATGTCTCAAGTGGCTCAAGTAGAAGCCGGTGGTCCCTGTGTGTGGGTAGAACTGTAAACTGAGATACTTGGAAATTCCCAGTCTTTATGATTCTGTCCATTTGGTCTTTGGAATGCATTTTTTCACAGGGTATACTGAACACCAACTCAATGCTAATCAGTAAGCAATTGTTGACCTGAGTGGAATAGAACTGCACTTTCTAGAACGGGACCAACTCGGTGCATTGCTGTGGGAGTTGTGGCTTTGCAAGTGAGCTTTCTAGCTATTTGTGTCAAAACTGAATTAGAGGGAGGCAGGCTTCCCAGCGCAGCTAGCAATTAGAGTTCAACCCACAAATTCCTGCACTGGGCTGGCTGCTTTTGTGGGAAGGACAGGAAAGGAGGCAACCTTCAAGGGACAGTGGGACAGAGCAGAGGCAGCAGCGGGTAGCAGCCCCGGGAGCTGTGGCCACAAGAACAGCCTGGACAGCTGGCCTCAGTCTTGATTTGGATAAAGATGTTTATTCTGTTCTGCCTCCCAGGCCTCTCCCTTCCTGCCCGAAGGGCCGTCCACTGGAGTGACTGACAAGGTGATTAATTAGATACAGACTCGCAGACCCAGCCAAGAATTGTTCTCAGACTGAGGTTCATATGGGGGGTTGGAGATACCCTGCCAGCAGTACTATATAGATAGCCTCCCTCTTTGCCCTCTCCTGTAGTCTAAAGGTCATGATCCATGAAAAAAGTCTGAATCAAATGCCTACCATCCCAAGGTGATGCCTGAGCACATAATTAGCTGGTGTCGTGGAAATGGTGATGTACAGAGCACAGAACCCAAGTCTTGATCAGTGGGGTGGGAGTGGGGGGATCCCTGGGATCCAGTGCTCTCAGAGGATCAGACATAGATTATCCAGTTGGTTTCTGGAGGGAGTATAAAAAGCCCCTCTTACTCAACACCCATCCCACTGTTTTTCTTAAACAAACAAACAAACAGCCAAATAATCACCTCCTTGGTCAAAGCAGTGGTTCTCAAACATTTTCATCTCAGTCCCCTTTTTACTCTTAAAAATAATCAAGGACCCCAAAAAGGACTTTTGTGTAGTGAGTTTTATCTCTCACGATTAACCATATTTGAAATTAAAACTGAGAAATTTAAAAAATAAAAATGTATTAGTTCATTTAAAAATAATCCACCATTATATGTAAACATAAATTATTTTTTCAGAAAAATAATAACTATATATTTTCCAAAACAAAAATATTTGGCAAGAAGACTGGCATTGTTTTACATTTTTGAAGATCTCTTGAATGTCTAGCTTAATGGGAGGCAGCTGGATTTGAATATCTGCTCCTGCTTTCAATCTGTTGTGATATGTTGTTTGGGTTGGAGGTTATGAAGAAAGTCTGGCCTCACACAGTATGTAACTGGAAAAGAGAGAAGTATTTCAACAGCCTTTTTAGTAACTGTGGAGATTCTTTTTTTTTTCCTGAACTACACCAAACAGGTTAGCTGCACTGTGGAATATGCATCCATATTGGTAAGCTTCTAAAACTGTTTTGTTTCATTAAAATCTAATGAAAACCTAGGCAATACCATTCAGGACACAGGCATGGGCAAGGACTTCATGACTAAAACACCAAAAGCAATGGCAACAAAAGCCAAAATAGACAAATGGGATCTAATTAAACTAAAGAACTTCTGCACAGCAAAAGAAACTACCATCAGAGTCAGCAGGAAACCTACAGAATGAGATAAAATTTTTGCAATCTATGCATCTGACAAAGGGCTAATATCCAGAATCTACAAAGAACTTAAACAAATTTACAAGAAAAAAAATCAAACAACCCCATCAAAAAGTGGGCAAAGGATATGAACAGACACTATTCAAAAGAAGACATTTATGCAGGCAACAGATACATGGAAAAATGCTCATCATCACTGGCCATCAGAGAAATGCAAATCAAAACCACAATGAGATACCATCTCACACCAGTTAGAATGGCCATCATTAAAAAGTCAGGAAACAACAGGTGCTGGAGAGGATGTGGAGAAATAGGAACACTTTTACACTGTTGATGGGAGTGTAAACTAGTTCAATCATTGTGGAAGACAGTGTGGTGATTCCTCAAGGATCTAGAACTAGAAATACCATTTGACCCAGCGATCCCATTACTGGGTATATACCCAAAGGACTATAAATCATGCTGCTATAAAGACACATGCACACGCATGTTTATTGCGGCACTATTCACAATAGCAAACACTTGGAACCAACCCAAATGTCCAACAATGATAGACTGGATAAAGGAAATGTGGCACATATACACCATTGAATACTATGCAGCCATAAAAAAGGATGAGTTCATGTCCTTTGTAGTGACATGGATGATGCTGGAAACCATTATTCTAAGCAAACTATCGCAAGGACAGAAAACAAAACACCGCATGTTCTCACTCACAGGTGGGAATTGAACAATGAGAACACTTGGACACAGGGCGGGGAACATCACACACCAGGGCCTGTTGTGGGGTGGGGGGCAATGGGGGAGGGATAGCATTAGGAGAAATACCTAATGTAAATGAGGAGTTAATGGGTGCAGCAAACCAACACGGCACACGTATACATATGTAACAAACCTGCACATTGTGCACATGTACCCCAGAACTTAAAGTATAATAAAAAATAAAAATAAATAAATAAATAAAATGAGAACTATTCGTTAAAAAAAATCTATTGATCTGTCTTGAACTGTGAATGAATCTTTTTTGGGGAGAGGGGCTTAGAATTGTATTGTTGGTTTACACTTCCATAAATATTTTGTACTAAAAACTCTATGCATAGGTACTTGGATTTCTGCAAGTATAAATTCCCAGAGGTAGGATTGCTGGACCAAAGACATGTTTTTGTTTTTGCTTTTTTAATTCTCACAAACAGCTATACAAACTCACATCTACACAAATGATGGATCAGGGCACCCCTCTTCCAACATCCTCACCAGCACTTGTAGTTAGCAGTCTTTTTAATGCGCACCAGTCTGATGGATGAGAAGTGGCATCTTAGTGTGCGTTTAATTTGTATTTTCCTGTTTACTAGTAAGCATCTTTCCATCGGCTATGAGTTTGTTCTTAATTTGAGTTTGTGAGACAGAATGGTATTTGAGATTGTGAGGCAGAATGGTATTGATGATGTTAAGCATATTTTTTGGCTCTTGGATTTCCCATTCAACTGCTATTCCTATCCTTTGCCTGTTTTATTCTTCAGGGTTTGTCTTTGCACTATCAATGTGCTGGAGCTCAGTGCAGGGTATTTATTTTTTGACATTTTTTTAAGTTCTGGAGGACCTGTGCAGGATGTGTGGGTTTGTTACATAGGTAAACATGTGCCATGGTGGTTTGCTGCACCTATTACCCATGCATGATTTTCTGACATCAAACATTGACCATTTGAAAATTATTGATTTTCTGAGTTATGTAGATTTTCTGTTGACACATTTCATTGTATAATATAAAAAAATCACATCTATTAATATCACCACTGATCTTACCAGAAAAAAAAATCTGTAAGTATTGGGAGACTGCCAAGCTCACTGTGGCAGATACAAATTTTTCAAAATTCTAATTTTTGCTTGAACACTCACATTTTATCATTGACATCAAATGCTGTCAGTTGCTCTCCTTGAAACGACAGGCTCACTTTGTTCATTTTTGAGAAAATGTCTGCCAAACACCCAAGTCTGAATAACCAGTTGGCCTGTCAGTCATTTTTTCATGAAAAAAAAAATGGTGTTCCATGACAATAGTGGCTAGCTCAACTCACAGCTCAACCACACAAGTGCTTTCCCTTGAAAATTTGTTATGCAGCAGAAGTGCTTTATGTTTGCGTCCCATTTTGTTGCAGAATATATTTAAAAGTATATGCAAGGGTAGAGATGCAACAAAATTAATAATATTTACTGCTTCATCATAAATATTCTTAGGAAAATGGACTTTTTCCCCCCTATGAGGATGATGTCGATGAATGCAATGACAGTTGAGTGCCACTACCTTGATTTGTTAGGCTGGCAGTTAGATCCACCATTGCTTTTTCACCATTAGTGCAAATGCTAACACAGTGAAGATGGCAAATAACATCTAAGTATTACTAAGAATATAGTTTTGACTTTGCAGACTTCCTGAAAGGTTTTTAGGGCCCTGGAGACCCCTAGACTGTACTTTGGTAACCGTTGAGCTAAAGTGTTGAAGAACCTTATTAAAATGCAAATGCCATCTAGAAGGGATGAGTAAAAATATAAACTCTTGGCAGTCACTGACAGCTTCGTGTGGAGGCAAGAGAATGCAGCAAGGCTGACCCTCAACTTTAGGTGTCAGATAAATCTGAGTTAGAATACCAAATCCTACACTTTCTAGCTCTGTAAATCATGTAATTTTTGAGGTCTCTCTCATTCTTTTTGTCT
Organism: Symphalangus syndactylus; assembly: GCF_028878055.3. NCBI lineage: Eukaryota > Metazoa > Chordata > Mammalia > Primates > Hylobatidae > Symphalangus > Symphalangus syndactylus. Next base: position 17,337,658 of record NC_072429.2, on the reverse strand, counting down.
GTAAATGAACATAATGGTCCTAAACCTTTACATTTGCTAAAAGAATTTAATAGGACAAGTGAGTACCTAATGCATAGTTTGTATAATTAACTCAATAATTATTCACTGCTTTTATAATTTATGTTCTTATAACCTAGTGAAAGTAGGATACAAGATGGCTAAGTTTTTATGGGTTTGGGGAATTGGAAGCTTCCTGGAAGTCACAGGGTCGATATTTCCTGAGTATCAACCAAGATGAGCCTTCTAGGGAGTACACAGAAAAAGGAATGAAGAAGGGACTCCAGGGGCTCCACTTTTTCATTCATTCATTCAGCGAACATTTGATGATCACCTACTGCATGCTAGTCTACAATTTTGTCCTAAGAAAGGCCATAACTTGATGACAGTAGCTGGTAGGATAGACAAGATGTTGGACTCAAATCAAGGAACCTGGCTTTTGGTAGCAGTTTTATACTGGTTGTGTCACCTGGGGCATGCCCTTTAAGTTCTCTGCAATTCTGTTTCCTTGTTCACATAATGGGAAAGATAATAAATGCTTCACTGTGATGTTTCAAAGAATAAATGTAAAAATGCGGTTAAAGTAGTCTTTCATTCGTGGTGGCTGTGGTTCTTGAAGTGACTCACTTTTTGAAGTCTTGAAAAGCAACATCACATGGAAAAAGGAATCCTTTCTGACTTTTTTTGTTTTTTTGAGACAGGGTCTTGCTCTGTCATCCAGGCTTGAGTACAGTGGCTCAATCATGGCTCACTACAGCCTTGACCTCCCGGGCTCAGGTGATTCTCCCACCTCAGCATCCTGAGGAGCTAGAACTACAGGTGCATGCCACCACGCCTGGCTAATTTTTTGTATTTTTCTGTAGAGATAGGTTTTTCCATGTTGCTCAGCCTGGTCTCAAACTCCTGGGCTCAAGGAATCTGCCTGCCTCAGCCTCCCAAAGTGCTGGGATTGCAGGCATGAGCCGTCACACCCAGCTCTTCTGATTCTCGATCTCTTTGACTGTAAATTAGAATAGTAATACCTGCCTCCTTTTGAGGGGTCTTAGGATGTATAGTATCAATATAGTTCATATGTGGCACATAGTAGGTGCTCAACAAATAGCTACTAGTTATGACTTTGTGGTGGGACAGATATACCTCCCATGGAAGCTGGCATATAGTAAGCCAGTGTAATAAGTGGAAGAGAAAAACTTTTAGCACAATACCAAATAAAACATATACCTGCAAAGATTTAATATTGATGGATGAAAGTTCTGATCATTTAGAAACTCATTCTGTGGCTAAGTCATGGTAAAGGCATCTTCTTCCCTTCCTAGCTCCATTCTCAAGATCTAACCTCCTACCTTTAAGCAATGTTGGAAGCAAAAGAGCTGTATATGTGACTAACTGTGCTGGTCAGAGCAAATGATTAGGCAGAATCTTGGTGAAAGGTAAGAAGTAAACATAGGGGAAACAAAAGAATTGAAAGGATTAAGAAAATATGGGAGCAGACAGACAAAGTGGCACCTAAGAAGCGATGTGAGATGCCTCTGTTGACCACTGGAGCATGCTCCATGGAGCACCCCAGCCTACAGCTGATATCCCAGGCCTGTCAGATGAGCTGGATGGCACAAGAATCCTTCTCCGCTCTACCTCACAGCAGAATGTGGATGAGATGGGAAATGCTACCTAACTCAAAGACCAAACATTTTCCTGGATTCCTCACGGGAGCTTGGCAAGCTGGCAGTTAGTCTATTTGGTTGTGGGCTTTATTTTATGATATTTTACAACAAATATTCATATAGCATTTGCTAAGTTCCAGGAACTACTGTAATTCCTTTATGCATATTAATTCCTGTAATCCCCTAACAACTTTATGAGATAAATCAGAGTGCCTATTTTATAGATGAAGAATCTAAGGCAAAGTAACTTGCCTAAAGTCATTCCATTCATAAGGGGCAGATTCTCTTGAGCCAGAGGATCAAGCCCCAGTGTTCAGATGCCTAACTATACAGCTCTACCCTTACAAAGGGAGCAAATGGGGACTTCAATGATTTGGATGCTGGTGACAGTGATCAATGATGATGTGATGGTGAGGAGGAGGATGGTGCTCATTGTCAAGGCAATCTCTGCACCACAAGATAAGATCTACAGACTGCAAACAAAATGAATGCTAATCCCAGTCTTTAAAATGCAAACAGTGTGTTTTAACTCCCAGCTTAATGTGCTGAGGAACCATGTGATGTCTACACAGGGGCAGCTTGGTGGAATAGGAAAGTGAGAGAGCTTATTAATATCTTCTTCCCCTATCCAACCCTTTTCCTAAACTCCTCATCCTCCCCCAAGACTCCCCACAGGAAGCAACTAGGCTCACCAAGTTGCTGCCACTGGAGCCCCTGGAGATGGACTTCCAGGAACCAGTCATCTCCTGCTAGAAAACAAATTGCTGGAGGATGGGAGGAAGAGAGATGTGAATTGCATTCGCTTGGGGTTTTTCAGCATGAAATGAATTTTCAGAGTAGATCTAAAGCTATAGTTCACATGATCCAGTGTAACCAGAAAGCCCCCAGAAAACCTTCTTTACTATGGCTGCTTCTCAAAGAATTCTCTTGTCCAAGAACAGCACTTGGATTGCTGTGGTCTCCCTATCAGACTCTAGTCATCCAACACTGAAGCTGCCTGCTAACCATAAAGGGAGATGAGAAAGAGCCCAAGAGGGTCGTCTAAACCTGAAGCTGGAGCCCAGAATCCATGACAGTCCAATTAAATCAGACTACCTGTGGGTAGGACCACCATTCTTTTATAAAAACTCTCCAGGTCATCTCTTATGATGACAGACACTGACAGACAAACTTAAAAATCCTTCTGCACAGCGAGGACTATTCCTGTAGCTTTCTGGTCACTATGGAAGGCTTCAGTGTAGAAGAGGAGATGTCATCACAGCAGTGTTGAAAAAAGCCCAGGCTGTGGAGTTCTGAGTTTAAATTCTGGTTCAGATAGTTATATTGTATACTGTATAATTTAAGCATTATGTTTCTTGGGTACTAAGAAACATGGCAGAGACAAACCAGACATGGGATCTGTCTGGAAATGAAAGGGGCCTGGGGTGGGGCCCAGGTTCTTCCAGTCACCCATTAGCTGTGTGACTTCACATCTACATCTCTTCATCTGTAGAAAGGGTATGTGATTCCTCTCTTGCAGAGGGTTGTGCTTTGAGATGATAAATTCTGTGAGTGTAGAGCTGAGCATATGGTAGCTATTATTACAAGGACTTTAGACTCTCTCACATAATCTCCCCACCACACCCCAACAGGCCTGTGGGGTCTGAGATTTCTAAGAAGCTGGGGTAGGCAGGGGCTAGATTTGAGGTAGATTTGAAAAGACCTCTGTAATTACTAGGAGCAGCATGCAATTTATACAAAGTATGGAGAGGTCTAATTTACCCTTTGGGAAGACCCCTGTGGCTGCTGTGTGATGAATAGGTTGGAGATGGGTGAGAATGGAAGCTGGGGGCTAGGGTAGTAGTTCTGGTGGAAATGCCTGAGGTTCAGAGGAAGGCAGTGGCAGGAAGGATGAAGAGACACTGTCTCAGTAAATGAGTTTCGAAAGTAGCATGGGGAAGCTTTGTGGAACCATTTCAGGTGAGAGGAGAAAGGCAGGTTAGCATGTTTCCCAGGTTTCTGGTTTGGACTCCTAGGTGGAATATGGGTCTATTTATCAATATTGGAGAACAGTTTTGGAGGGCAGTTAAAAGTTGAGTTTTAGACATGTAAACTTGGAGATTCATGTGAGTCACTAAGTTGAGAAAACATATAGACAGTTAGGCATGCGGGTGTGAAGCTCCAGGGAGAGGACGGGACAGGTGATATATGTTTCTCAGTCATCTTCATAGAAATGGTGTGAATCCGTGAGGACGACCAAGCTCATCTAGGTGAGAATAGAAAGGGAAAATAGAAGCACAGGAAAGGAACTCAGGATGCATCCCTGCAGAACACTCAAAGAAGCTTGCTGTGCTTTCTGCACGGAGTATAAATTCCCCAATGTCAAGGACTGTATCTTATATACTCGTTGGCTCCTATTACCTGACACACACTTACCAAATATTGAATAAGTGAATGAATGAATCAACCAATTAATGAATCAATGAGTGGATGAAATCTCCAAAAAAATCTCTCTTTCGTATAATCCAGACTGGGGGTATCCACGTGCATGTTTGTATTTTCTGTGACATAGGAGCAGAGAGTTTTGGAGGGAGGGCCCAGCCCCTGGGCCAATATGAGGGCTCTTGGTCATTCAGAGAATTATCACTACTGTAGCTCCATGGCTCCCACTGTCTTGCCCGAGGAAGCTATTCAATGTTCAGGCCTCCACACAGACAGGTATTTAAGGCATTAAGAAGAACAAAAATGGTTTCATTTAATTACATGCTTTCAACCCACTTGTTCTATTTAATGAGGCTCATCTCTTGAGACACTTTAATCAAGATTCAAAATAATCGTTTCTGAATGAGACTGACATTTCCGCAGAGACCAAGGTGGGGGCTAGTTCATCTCTGATAGCTGTGACCCGCTGCCTATTTCTGGTCACCTCTTCATGCCGTCTCTGAGCTGTAGCCTCAGTCCACTTTAAGATTCAGTGAATTCTCCCATTACTTCTTGTGCAGCTCTGGCTCCCACAAAGTAGCAGTTCCTCTCCTGGGCTCCCTTTAAAAAAAAAGCCACCAGCCACCTGGTTTTGATTTGTCAATAATGGTATGTTAGAGACCCAAAAGGAGGTTATTGAGGCACATTGGAAAAAAAAAAAAAGAAATTATAAGGAAGAATGTTCTAGCTGGTCTCTTTTCTCCCACTTCTGGGTGGGACAGGAGAGCAGTGCAGTGGTTAAGAACACCGGGTCTCAAGCCAGCATGGCTTGGCTCCTTGCTCTCCTGATTCTTAGCCATGGTACCCTGAGCACATTGCTTCTTCTCTCTATACCTCAGTTTCCTCAACTATAAAATGCAGAGAATAAAGTTACCTATAGCCTAAGGCTTTTGGGAGGAGGACATGAGATCATGTGTATGCAATGTGTTTAGCACGGTACCTGCCCCAAAACAAGTACTCGGGAAATATACACAATTATAGCTGAAAATGTCCCAGGTTCCTTGTCCTTCAAGCCATCAGTTATGAATACAATCTCAAATTAGCATTCTAGGTATCTTCAAAGCTGTCTACAGAAATGATGACTGGTGGACCAAAACTGGGGGCTTTCCCAAGTGGCTATTATCACTCTGGATCTCTCTGATTGCTTTCTGATGCTTTAAAAAGTCCAAGTCACATCTTGACATACCTAAGCAATCAAGTATAGATTTAAAAGTATGCACGCAACATTAACAGAACTTTCCCCAACAACATGCAGATTAAGAAAACACGTTCATCACTTAGAATGGGAGTCATGTGTCCAAGGTGTCTGCATCCCATCCCTGGTGCAGAATATTTGCTGGACTAACGACTAAGGATTCTACTGGTGCATACATATGTAAATTACACCTCTAGCTGCCTGAAACACCTTGAGGGATAAGAAATAACAGACACCATGTTATTCATGTCTGGCATTTATATTACATGCAGGGCCCTATCTAAGCACCATTCTGGAACTCTATCAGGTACATTTTTTACATTACAAAAGCTGTTTTCTCAGATCTCGCCATGTTCCTTCTGGGAGCTCTATTCTGAGACAGATATTAACAAATAAAGCTTGTTTAATGAGGACATCCAGGAGACAGAAGGGTTGAAATCATGTCATAAATATGTGGCAGGGGCCCTGTTAGGAAGATAATTTTGTTGTTTAGGAAAATATTTTGATAAATAGCTTTGGTATTGAAGATAAGACCGTGTGGGCATAGCTTTGAAGGGGAGAGCTCTGTGTAAGTAATGAGTAGGAATTTGAATGTTGTTAGAGAAAGGAGTAGGAAGTGGGGAGAGTAACGGAGAGGAGGAACTAGGGCAATATGCTAGACAATATAGCCTAAGGAAAAAGGCAAATAACTAATTCCTGGTGACAGAATGGATAAGGGATTTGAAGAACTATTATGTCAAATATTTTATTTTCAAATTAATTATTTGGAAGCAGAAATTGCCTCTATTACCACCTTTGGTAAACTCTGCCATGCACCCAAAGGCGCTGTGAATGCAGTTTAGCGATTCAAGGGGCTGAGTACCACCATGTCAAGATGGCCATGCAGAAAGTTGAGAAAATCCAAGGCAAAATAAAAATAAAAACCCACACATGAGCTCTGTGGAATTAGGAGCTCAAAACAAGGGGTCACCTTAAGAACATAAATCCCCAGGAATTCACAGAAACCTTGGTTTGAGCTTTGGATTTCCCGCAGGATGTGGGATAGGAGGCTCTAGCCAATTTTATTTCAATCTCAAAGAACAAAGTGTCCTCTGTTGACATCTGGTTTACATGAGTAATAATGCAAGTTGCTGGCATATCTGGACTGGAATGGAAGTTATCAAGTAGATCTATGAGCTTGAGCTATAGTTCAATATCTGAAAGAAGACTAAGGGAAAAACAAACAAACAAACAAACAAACAAACAAACAAAAAACATGACATATTCCATGTACCTCCAGAATGTAGAATCAGCACTAACACTCTGAATTTGCAGATCATTTGCCTTATCATAAAAGAAGACTTTTCTAAGAATAAGAATTCTTTAACAATAAACTATGTTGCCTTGCAAAAATGGTGAATCCATTAATTGCCCTCCCTCTTTGGATGTTCCCCAAAAAAGGAATCTTTCAATGAGTCAGGTTGAATTAGATGACTTCTAAGGTCCTTTTATAACTCTAAGATTTAGGTGATTTCATTTTAAGAAATATTTATTGGGGACTGTACTAGGCACTGAGATGTTATAACAGTCGAGAGAGCCTACCCAAAGAAGAAAATGGTCTATCGGATTCTACAGTTCTTTTTTTTTTTAACTTTTATTTTCAGTTCAGGGGTACAAGTGCAGGTTTGTTACACAGGTAAACCTGTGTCATGGGAGTTTGTTGTACAGATTATTTTATCACCCAGGTTTTAAGCCTAGTACCCATTAGTTATTTTTCCTGATTCTCTCCCTCCTCCCACCCTCCACTCTCCAAAAGGCCCCATTGTATGTTGTTTCCCTCTATGTGTCCATGTTGTCTCATCATTTAGCTCCTACTTATAAGTGAGAACATGTAGTATCTGGTTTTCTGTTCTTGTGTTAGTTTGCTAAGGATAATGTCCTCCAGCTCTATCCATGTCCCTGCAAATGACATGATCTCATTCTTTTTCATAGCTGCATAGTATTCCATGGTATATATGTACCACATTTTCTTTATCCAGACTATCATTGATAAACTAGGTTTAGGTTGATTCCATGTCTTTGTTATTGTGAATGGTGCTGCAATGAACATATGTGTGCATGTGTCTTTATAAAAGAATGATTTATATTCCTTTGAGTATATACCCAGTAGTGGGATTGCTGGGTTGAATGCTATTTCTGTCTTTAGGTCTTTGACGAATTGCCACTCTGTGTTCCACAATGGCTGAACTAATTTACACTCCCACCAACAATGTATAAGTGTCCCTTTTTCCTCCACAACCTCGCCAGCATCTGTTATTTTTTGACTTTTGAATAGTAGCCGTAATGACTGGTGTTAGATGGTATGTCATTGTGGTTTTGATTTGCATTTCTCTAATGATCAGTGATATTTAGCTTTTTTTCATATGTTTGTTGGCTGCATGTATGTCTTCTTTTGAAAGGTGTCTGTTCATAAATGTATCTGCCTTTGTAGCCAAGTAATGATATTGAGTACTACTGCATGCCAGGCATATTGCATAATTACCTTATCCAATCATCCCATCAAAGCTAATTACTATTTACCATTTTACAGGTGGAGAATATAAAGTTTAAAAGCTATGTAAGAACTTACTAAATGTGTCAATTTGGATGACTAATTAAACTTTCTTTGCATCTATTACTTCATGGATTTGTTGTGATCATAGCGAGTTTAAACATGTAAAGTACTTAATAATTCATGTCAGTCTTTATAATTATATTTTACTACTGTCATTATTGCATAGTTTTAATAGTGAAACTTAAATGGAACATAAGCCTAATGCATTCAGATTGCCTTGGCCTCACACAGAATGGGGCAGGATGAGCAGTGAAGGAGCTTGGAACCCTTTATTTTTCTTGAATAGGAAAACAAAAGTCATTAGAGCCACTGGATATGGAGGACAGGTATCTGAATCTCCAAACTGATATCATCTCATTTCAAGTCTCACTAAACTTGGCAGTCACTCCTGCCAACAGAGAGCTCTCAGCTGAAAGATGAAAGGGGAAGAAATTAAAGTACCCCCATAGACTTCGTGACCTTTTATTCATTCCATATTTTGAGAAATTAATACACTGTGTTGCCTCTCCTATAGACCATGTAATCTTGGAGAGTGTTAAGTAGATGAAGGCTAGAAAGACTAATAGGATTTATTTTCCAGCAGACACAAAAAATAAAACATGAGATAAAAAACAAACCAGACAAATATCTTTTCTATAGTCAATGGATAATTAGTTAAAACTTTTTAAGAAGTAGAAAAGGGTTCAAACCATTCTTTAATGATTTCTGCCCACTCCCTCCTGATTATTTTAGCCACAGAAGTAAATCTGAACTGGGAAAATGTTTTCTTTCAATTTGCATAACTTAAAGTTCTCCATGAGGTGCTAATTATATGATCATTTTTCCTCCTGCAAAAGAGATTTAATGGTTGCTGCATAGATGTAACAATTAGTAAGATGTAGTCCTTGCTAATAACATGATGATAACAATAGCTATTTCTGGTTAAGAGTTCATTATGTGTCACATATTTTGCTAAATATTTTGTTTATATATCATTTGGGTTCTCACAGATCAATATTTATGGACCCTATTTTATAAATGAAGAAATAAAATTTTGTTGGGTAATGGTAGATTAAGTAATCTTCCTGCTGAAGAAAATTTTTTTAAAATTCTAGAAGAAAATGTAAAACATACTCCTCTAAGAGCATCAAAGAGTAATCAAGTTAGATTAGAAATATTAGGCAAAGATATGGGAGAAAACAGACATCTGAAAAGTGAGCCTACATTTGGTCCTTTTTTAGCTCAGAGGATATTTACTAATGTGGGAGAAGTAGATGAGAGGCTGAGCAGTACTTTTCACAGTGTCATATAGAGTTAGGCAAACAAAAGTCGAAATCCAGGGCTTGCCAAAGTAAGGAGTCCTTATAAAATACTCTACACCAAGGATTAGGACCTGGAAGGACTTGATCCTAGAAATAATCACAAAATCACATTCATATGGAGTGCACCCTGGTTTTAAGTCATTTTGGTGGCCTAGAAAATTTCAAGCCCTAAAATTGAATTCAGATGATTTTATATTGCTATTATCCCCCACCCCTACAAGTACCTGGAAAAAAACAAGTGAGAATCCTCTCTGGACAAAGACAACAGCATGATAGTCATCAAATTATTTTTATAAATTAATTATTATATACAATAGCCAGACCACAATCGATAACAAGCCAGGAAGAGATAAGAAAACATTAAAAAAGAAAAGCAGAACAACAGAAATGGACCACAAGTACTTCAAATAGTGCAATTTTCAGGCATAGACTGTAAAAACAATTAGCTTACTATTTCCATAGATATGAAAGTTGAATTTAAGGTATTTAGCAAAGAACTGGAAATTATGAAAGCTGGCTTAGCAGATTTGGAAAATAACTAAAACCTATAGAGCTGAAAAAGGGGATCATTGGTTGTACTCAACAGTCTGTTAAATACAGCTGAAGAGAGATTTTATAAACTGGAAGAAAGGTCACAAGAAACTATTCAGAAAATAGCATGGGGAGAAATAAGTATATAACACAGAGAAGAGCAGGTAGGATCCTCAAGGATATAGTTAGGAGATCCAACATACCTGTAACTGAAGACCCAGAAGAAACAGGGAAAAAGAGATAATGGCTGAGAATTGTTTAAAATTGATAAAAATATTAATCTACAGATTCGAGATATACTAATAAGTCCTAAGCAAAATATAAAAATAAGCCCACACCAAAACACATTATATTGAACATTTTAGAAAAGAAATATTTTTTAAAATAACTAAAGGAAAACACAGATAACCTTTAAAAGAATAGCAATAAGAGTGACAGATAAGTTTTAAAGGCAATCAGGAAAGCCAGCAGAGTGGAATGACAGCCTTTTATTTGCTTTAAGAAAATAATGCCATTATAGAAATCTATTTTCAGCAAAAATTATTTTCAAGAATAAAGGTGAGAGGAGAATTCTGGGAAGATAGCTATAGTGATGGCAGTGAGTGTTTTTCAATCTTTCTAAATCATTTTATAAAAATTAGAGCAAGTGAGATTGCAAAACTAAGAGACCAAGAACAATATCTAAAACAAAAATAAAGTATAAGGTATCTTCACCTACCCAAGACACAAGTGATTTGGATAGATAGCTACTGGACATGTGTGGTGTAGCATGTATGTAAGAGAAATCAGAGGGAAGCAACAGGGCATTTGATTGTCCTAAAAAGAAAACCACAGGATCCCCAGTAGTTATTATCTGAAAAGTGTGAGTCCAAATTGAGATTTAGGAACTTTAACTGGGAAGAATTTTCACATTACAATTGACAGTTGCAGGCAAGGGACCTGTGGTAAGATTTCAATAGCTGGAACAGCCAGACCCCTACAGATTCTCAAAACTAACCAGCTCAAGGTTTCTTTCAGGACGAAACCCCACACGAGAGAAAAACTTCTATAAAAGATTTCAAATTGAATACAACAGGATCAAAAAGTGAACAGGAAAGTGAAGAGCCAGATAAAAGTAGGGGAAAGGTAAAAAAGCCAGGAGGTCTCAGGAAATATGAGGCCATTTTTTTTAACACTCTACAAAACAACAGAAGGAGGAACTCTAGAGTAGCAAGGTTAGAAAAACTATACTGATTCACTCTTCTTCCTAAATGTTCAATAACACAAATTTCATATAAAAAGAAGGAAAATGGAAGAGAACATTAATCATTATCCATATGAAGTTACGATGAAAGAAATAAAATGAAGAATATAATAACATTTCTACAGGGCTGAAGATACATCACAAAGACATGTCCACAAAGATTGTAACCTAATAAAGCAAATCAAAATACAAGAGATTAAGAAAACCATAAAAGACATAAAAGAAGAGCAAATATTAGAAATTTTAAAACTCAGAAATAAAGTAATAGAATTCCAGAAAGAATAAAAAATGAAAACAAATGTATTTCAAAATAATGATTAAACTAGAAGGAACACATAAGCAAACAAAATAGATAATGGCTCAAGAGAACTAGAAGGTGAAAGGGAGAAAAAAAATAACTGAAGTGAAAAGACTAAAATTATTCGAGCGAAAATAAGAGAATGGAAGTGAGGAACCATATTAAACTACAATTTACCAGGCGCAGTGGCTCACGCCTGTAATCCTAGCACCTTGGGAGGCTGAGGTGGGAGAATCACTTGAGTCCAGGAGTTTGAGAACAGCCTGGGCAACATAGTGAAACCCCATCTCTAAATAAACAGAAAAAAATAAAAATAAACTACAATTCAAGAAAACTTTGTAGAAATTGAAATGAAGAGACATGAAAATACATATTGAAATAACACACTACTTAGCTGGGAAAATCAAAACTGAACAACTAATATCAAGTGTATTCTAGAAAAACAACAGAACCTCATAGAAATAGAAAAATTCCTTTGAACATCCAGACAAAATTATGAAGTCACTTATTTAAAAAATTATACTGTCATCTGATATTTCAATAGTTATATTTTATGCCAGAAGACAATGGTGTAATATATTTAAAATTCTCACGTGGGAGAATGTGAGCTGGTTATGTATTCAGTTAAACTCTCTTTCAATGATAAAGGCCCCAAACAAACCATGAGCATGTAAGAATATTATTGTCATTGGTACTTTTGAAGAAGGTACTAGATGAGAGGCAATAACCAAAATTAAGAGAGAGTTACTGGCATAATATGGATGGAATTGATCATCAGTAACTTCTGTCACCAAAAAAAGGGCAATCTGATATTATGTACCTCTTGATGCATATTATCATTATCACTCAATATCATGCCTAACTGGGAAGGCTTGTTTTCATATTTAGGTCTACAATCCACTTAGAATTATTGTTTTGTGTGTGTATTGTGTTAAGATAGTAGTCAAATTCCTTTTTCCCCATGCACATATCTAATTATCCCAGCAATGTTTATTGAAAATGCCATCCTTTCCTCACTGCTCTGCAGTGACACTTGGACATAAATCAAATAGCCATGTATTGTGTAGCTCTGCTTCTGTTATGCCCAATCATTGAATCTGAATCCAATAAATTCTTTAGATCTAACTATCAATTTGTGGAAAATACAAGAGAGAGAGGAGCATGTTAAGTGACACTCCAGAAAGGCCATCAGCAAAAGCTAAGTTAACGGGAAACTACACAGGATAAGTAACAGTAGCTTCAAAAAATAAATTGCAAGAAAAGAAAAGCTCTATAGAGATAAAACTACAGGTTAAAAGGATTAAAATTTTTATTAACAAATTATGATGTATAGACTTCATTAGGATCCTTATTCAAACAAACAAACTGGAAAAAGATGAAGGTGAAATACAGACATTTTCAGACCAAAGAGACAATGGAGAGAATTTGCCACTAGTGGGTCTGCACTAAAGGAAATAATAAAGGATGCTGTTTAGACAGAAGGAAAATAATGTGCAGGAAGGGTCAATGCATAATGAAGATGGTAAATATGTGAGATAATCTAAATGAAATGACTAAAATAATCAACAAGATCAATATAAAAAAATCAACTGCATTTCTAAATTTAAGCAGCAGTTTGAAAATCAACTTTATAAAAAGATGCCATTCATGATAGATTTTAAAATATCAAGTTTCTAGGAATGAATCTAACAAATATCTGCAAAACCTCCTCACAGAAAATTATATGAGAGAATTTTTTAAAAATCCTAAACAGATGGAGATATACCTTGATTGTGAATTAGAAGACTCATTGCTGCAAAAACGTTCAATTCTCCCCAGATTGATTTTGCATTAAAAAAATCCAAACTGTTTGCTTTAGAAATTTTAAATATGATTTTAAAATATAAATAGAATTTCAAAGGGACAAGAAGAGTAAGACAACTTACAGAAAGAAAATAAAATGGAAAGACTTGCTCTATTGGATATTAAGATTTATTATAACGTTACAGTAATTAAGATAATGTTTTGGGCCAGGCGAGGTGGCTCACACCTGTAATCCCAGCACTTTGGGAGGCCAAGGCAGGCGGATCCCTTTAGGACAGGAGTTTGAGACCAGGCTTGCCAACAGGATGAAACCCTGTCTTTACTAAAAATACAAAAATTAGCTAGGTGTGGTGGTGTGCACCTGTAATCCCAGCTACTTAGGAGGCTGAGGCACAAGAATCACTTGTACTTGGGAGGTGGAGGTTGCAGTGAGCCAAGTTGGCAGCCACTGCACTCTAGCCTGGGCAACAGAGTAAGACTGTCTCAAAAAAAAGAAAAGAAAAAAGAAAAGGTGATGCTAAAAGGTAAAAGATGGGCAATATCAAATGCTGATGAGAATGGAAAGCAACAGAAATTCTTATACACTGTTGGTGGAATTATAAATTAGCACACATTGGAAACACTTCTGCATTATCAACAAAATTTGGACATAATGCATGCCTGCAACCCAGCAATTCGGAAATCCATGCCCATGTGCCCCAGGAGACCAGGACAAAATTCACAGCAGCATTACTGATCATGGCCCCAACTGAAAATAACCCAAATACCTATCACAAGTAGAAGGTCTACGCAAATTGTGGTATATTCATACAATGGAGTACTACAAATAACAAGAACAAATGAATTATATCTACAAACAAAAAGGAAGCTGAATCACAAACATAGAGGAAAATAAGCCATGCACAAAAGAATACATGCTGCAGAGTTTCACTTTACTACATTCTAAACAGGCAAAACAAACTACAGTATTTGGGAATATTTAGGTGGTAAAACTAAAGAAATGCAAGGAATTCCACCATATAATTCAGAATTGTGGGTGTATTTAGGCAAGAGGGACAGAGTGTAATAGATAAATGGCACAGAGAGGGCTTTTAAGGTCCTGGTAAAATTGAATATCATGCCCTGATTGGTAGTGACCTGGATGCATTCACTTTATATGAACTCACTAAGTTGTATACTTATGTATATGTATGTTTTATATGTTTTTTGCATGTCTATTTCACGTTATACAGTTTTAAGCGGTTTTAAAAGAAGATAGAAAATCAATGCTCAGAGATTTTGAGATTTCCAAGGAGATATACCCATCAACTCAAGGCTGCCCTGGTTTTCCTAACCCCTGAAGCCTGCACTCTCAAGCGCTACCTACAAGTTGGTCATCATCTAGTAAAGGATATTGGTTATATCTATAATACAAGAAAGAAAAGAGACAATGATATCAGAGAGGCAGAAGGAGAACCAAACAAAGGAAGAGATCGTGTCAACCCAGCTATTGGAAGGGATGTAGCATGTACAAGTCCAAAGGGCCACAGCTTTAGATTCTCAAAGCTACCAGGTTGTATGGATGTGGTCATCCTAACCTCGAAGGGTAAATACGATGCCAGTGTTGCATCTGGTAGCCTGGAGACACAGCCTCTTCAGCACTCTCTGAAACAAAGGTAAGACTTATTTTCGGAGTAAGCAGCCTGGAGAACAACCATCTCAGACCTGAGCACCCACGTTTTCCACACAGGAAATCATGCCTTCCATGAATAAACTTTGCCACAAAATTGCAGTTCTTTTCAAATTACAGAACATTTAAGAAGGACCAGCTCTGTCAAGTTGTCCGACAGGTGGTGTAGACATGACCTAGACTCATGCCCATTCTCAGAAGGACAGTCTAGCAGGTGAGTTGCCACATTAACACATGAATGCCTTTTAAAGGGACTAGTATTATCACGGAGAAAGATTAGAAGGTGCTAGGGGAGTGGATATACTCTACCTGGGAGAGCATGGAAGGTATACTAGAAGAGATGGCATTTGAACTGGATGTTGAAGGATGATTTGGTTTCTACCAAATCTAACAATAGCTTAATGAGTTGAATGAATGACCCATATGGATTAAGTTTCTCCTGCAAATTTACAGATGACCTCAATGAGCAAGAGGGAAAACACGTGAGAGTAACCATCTCTAGAGAGCCAATCAAACCTCGTGGGACTAGAGGGAGGAGACTGGGAGCTTAAAGCCAGCTAAAAACAAATCTAGATGTCCCCCACCCAGGCGATCTTCTTCTCCCCACTCTCAGCCTGAACTTCCACCCCAATCTTCATGTTTCTTCACAGGCAGCCAGGAGCTTCTGAATCTTCATTCTGGTTCACAGAGAAGTGACTCACAGCAATAAATGCCAAGAAAGGAGCCTTCCATAAATAAAAGGGAAGGATCAGGACCAGCATAAAGCACCCAACTCTCTTTTCTATGAAACAGATAAATAAAGCAATACCAACAACCTAGATAAATAAAGCAATACCAACAACCTAGAAGTGATGTGCCTCCTATCTACGTTCCCTGTCGCATGCCCAAGTGTCTTCACTGCATCTGACAACATGGCAAGGCAGAAACACTCACCAGTTCCTGTCATTCTGGCAGAGACATGGTGTAATTTGCAGAGACTTTTTCAATGCCCCCCAAAACTGGCACAGTTGGCCCATCTCCTGTGAAAAGAAACACTGTTTGTAATTCATATAGTACATCTGGGTTGGAGGGGTCCATCTTGATTTTTTTCCCAGTAATCAGACCTCTGGACACTTCCTGATCTGCTTGTCTCATAGGCAGTTTTTGCAGTTCTTTTCAAATTACAAAACATTTAAGAAGGACCAGCTCTGTCAAGTTCTCTGACAGGTAGTGTAGACATGACCTAGACTCGTGCCCATTCTCAGAAGGACAGTCTGAGGACAGGTGAGTTGCCACATTAACACATGAATGCCTTTTAAAGGGACTAGTATTATCATGGAGAAAGATTAGAAGGTACTAGGGGAGTGGATACATTCTACCTGGGAGAGCATGGAAGGTATTCTAGAAGAGATGGCATTTCAACTGGATGTTGAAGGATGATTTGGTTTCTACCAGTTTCACAAGGGGAAGGGCCAATACAGATAGAGGCAAAAAATGTGCAAAGACATGGGTACTAATTTGATATTTGTCCTAATTCTAATTTCAATTCCAATTGGTAATGCTCATGCTAATTCTAATTTATTGAGGATTATTGTGAGTTGGGATGCTATACCAATCTCTTTACATCACTTGTTTTATTTAAATCCTGTAAAGCCCATATGGTATAGAAATTATTATCATCATCCCCATTTAGATAAGGACCTGTGGTTGGAGGAGTCATACTCCTGGTAGTTGAGGGAACCTGGATAGTGAGATATTGAGGCATGTATTTGGGCACTAGGTTACACTACCCTTGGGGGTATAGGCACCCTAACCAAGAGTGGAGTTAAGATTCAATAAGGAAGATAATCCAATATTTAGAGCCTTTCCATTTCTCCTAGAACACCAAAGAGATGAGAAGGGAGATGTGTGAGTGGCTCTTTAAACACGTATCTGTACTTGTGAAGAAATTCTTTCTTGTAGGAAAGAACTAAAGAGAGGTGTGTAATAGCATGCTGGGCGTTGATAGAGTGAACAGAGATAGGCTCAGACAGTCCCAGAAAACTAGACCTCCAGGGGTCAGATCAGCAGTAGCTAAAAATGCTATTTTACAAACCAGGCAGGAATCCTTGGATTCATTAGCTTGTGCACATAGAAATAACTCTAAAAATGGTTTAGGTAAACTCCTGAATAAAAATCAATAAGTTTGGGATATAAAGCTCGCATCAAGAACATACACGTCTACTTGGGCCCCAGCGAGTCTTGCCCCTGCCAGTCTGTGCTATAACTATGGAGAACAGAAAATAGGGAAGCCAGCTTCAGAGAATCCCATAGGATAAGGCTGTGTCTTTAATTTAGGACATTTATAAACACCTTTTAAAAATTTATGTTTAACTGAAAAACAATAACTGTACATATTTATGGGGCACATCTGATATTTGATACATGTATATGATGTGTAATGATGAAATCAATTTTATCATTTCTTTGTGTTGGGCACATTCAAAATTCTCCCTTCTAATTACTATGAAGTATACAATAAATTATTGTCAACTATAGTCACCCTGCTGTGCTATAGAACACCAGAACTTATTGCTCTAACAGTAATTTTGTCCTTGTTAACCAACCTCTCCCTATCCCCCAGTACCCTTCCCAGACTCTGGTAACCACAATTCTACTCTCTGCTTTTATGAGCTCAAATTTTTTAGTTCCCACATATGAGTGAGAATATCTAATATTTGTCTTTGTGTCTGTTTTATTTCACTCAACATAATGTCCCCAGCCTCATCCAAGTTGCTGCAAATGACAGAATTTCATTATTTTTATGGCTGAATAACATTCCATTGAGTATACATACCACATATTCCTTATCCATGTATCTGCTGATGGATACTTAGGTTGATTCCATATCTTGTCTATTGTGAGCAGTGCAGCAATAAACATGGGAGTGCAGATGTCTCTTCAGCATGCTAACATCCTTTCCTTTGGATATACAGCCAGTAGTGGAATTGCTGGATCATATGGTATTTCTATTTTCAGTTTTTTTGAAAAACTATTTATACTTTTTTCTGTAGTGGCTGTAGTGATTATATTCCTACCAAAATAAGGGTGGTTTTGATTTGCATTTCCCTGATTATTAGCAATATTGAACATTTTTCGTATATTTCTTGGCCATTTATACGTCTTCTTTTGAGAAATGTCTTTTGAGACCATTTGCCCATTTTAAAAATCAGGTTATTATTATTATTTGGTTGTTGAGTTGTTTGAGTTCCCTATATATGCCAGATATTAATACCCTATGGGATGATATCCAATTATTGTAGAGATCTTTCATCTCTTTGTGAGTGTGAGAATATCCCCCTGTAAGTAGCATCAGGAGGCCCAAGGAGGAGAAAGACCAAATCTGGGGCTTGAAGCAGGTAACTCCCACTAGCATTAGAGGCCCAGCAAAGTCCCTTGCTCAACCCCTTGAGTTAGCAGTGCTTTGTTAAGGTGAATATGTATATATGTAGGGGTGGGAGTAGGGGTATAGAACTTCCTTCCCTCTAGACTTAGGCAGAATTTTGAAGAAGAGGGGTGAAATTCTTCTTCTCTGCACAAAGGCCTTTCCTCAGATTAGGATGCCCCATTAGGCAAACTCCATATGAAAATGACCTAATCTAGAAATTATCATTCACCAAGATGAAAACTGACCCTGGGTCCTGTGTCAGTGAGACAGGGTGTGTCTGTATATAAGTGCACCTACATGTGTGCTGTGAACACAGCTGGAGAGAGACAGTGCCTTGGTAAAGAGAGCCATCCCTCACTCCTTGTACTCACAGGAACACATAGTGAGACTGTGGAAGAAGAGTCATTTTTATATGAAACATAGCACTTATTCTGTATATATTTTGTGAGTGAAATATAGCATTTATTAACATTATACAAGCAGAGCAGTGGGGAGTGCTTGAGTCACAAGCTTCAGAAGCCCTCTTCCTTCTAGCACCTTCTCCTTAGACCAGCTAACCTGACATGAGACTGTTGTGTAGCCATCTCCACCTCCTCATCTTCAGGGAAGGGGATGGAAATATCTGTGCACTGCAAATGTAAACTCTCTCTCTCTCTCTGTCTCTCTCTCTCTCTCTCTCTCTCTCTATATATATATATATATATATAGTAGGCCCTCCATAACCTGACGTTCCACATCTGCCTATTTTACCAACTCTGGTCCCTGCTACTCAGGAGGCTACTTGGGCCCCAGCCCAAGGGAGGATTGCTTGAGCCTGGGAAGTCGAGGCTGCAGGGAGCTATAATCATGCCACTGTACTCCAGCCTAGGGGACAGAGCAAGAACTGTTTTTGATGGATTTGGGGGCAGGTTTTTGAAGCTGTGTTGCCTCTTCTCAGCACTTGGTTCTCCTCTATCTCCAAAGAGGAACTTCAATCGCAGCCATTACAATGGGATACAGCTCAGTGATTCTCTCCTACTCCACGAGGAAATAACTTGTCTACCTATTTCAGACATGTGTCCTTTCATTTGGACCTAAAATATTTCTGGGAAAATGACATCACAATTTCATTTGAAAACTCTCCTCAGTGTCCTGAGAGGAATTCTTCCAGTTGTCCACTTCCAATGGGAATCTATGTCCTTTCCCTAGGTCCTTGCTGGAAAGCGTGGGTGGACTTTATTAAGCCATTTAATTAATGTGTCAATAATTAATCAACCTCTCCTGAGATCTCTGAGAGCTTTGATAAGCTTAAGTGACAATATCCAGAGTCCATTTTGTCTGACTGTCAGGTCTAAGACTTGCCTCACTTCCCTTGCACTATGAGAGGCCATTCCTGCTGAAATGTGTAGATATGAACTAATTTTTCTTATTAGGAAATCTAGAAATCTGTGTTTTCAACTACTCATTCATTCTACTATCCTATCTGTGACCTACTAAATTGTAGGATGACTGGTGCCAAGCTGGGCCTTCCAAAATCACAGTCAAGAGACAGAGAGATGTTCAGGCCACTTTAATGGAGGCTGGTGGCATTTTGGGTTTTGCAAACAAAATATTGAATCACTTCCATGCATTCAGGCATCAGCAACACAATTTGAAAATGACATCGTGAATTTGATGTAGGAGATGGGCCCCTGCAAAGCTGGGAACGTGCAAAATTTTTGGAAACCAGAATTAACTTCCCATATGGATTGGCAACCACATTTCAAAGTTCCTGAATTTCTGATTCATTGTGGTCAGTTTTAGGTTTCTCTCCAAATTCTTACTCCATCCTATTCCTAGATGAATAGTTAATTTTATGAAAAACAACAATAAAAACCCAAACTTTGTGAAACTAGTGGTGGCCTCTATTAAAGAGCAGATTATTTTCATAAAGGAAACTCTTTAGGCATAAGGAATGAAAATAGATACGTCCTATTACAATGATTCCCACACTTTTAGATTTTACTGAGTAGTAAAATAGCCTCAAATATTTTAGGACTGACAGAGGACTGACAACATTTTATTTTGCCAAGTTAGGATATTATAAAATAAATGTTAAAAACAAATAAATACCATTTGCAATTATCCTTATTTCATAATAATAGATGGGATATCAACACCGAAATGCAAAAAGGCTATAATCTCAAAATGAATTAAGAGATGACAGTTGGCATTAGTGCGCTGGTTTTTAAATAGAGATTTTAAAAGCTTCTAAATGTTGAAAAATTGCAAGATACATTTAATTTGTGGTGTTATTTTGAATGTAACTGATTTTTTGGTACAAGTTTGATCATGTTAGAAACACACATTCACCAGAAGTACATAAATAGAAGCTCAAACACTCAATTTTTGTTTTTATCATAGACCTTATTTAAAATCCAGGTTGGACCAGGCGCTGTGGCTCACGCCTGTAATCCCAGCACTTTGGGAGGCCGAGGTGGGCGGATCACAGGTCAGGAGATGGAGACTATCCTGGCTAACATGGTGAAACCCCGTCTCTACTAAAAATACAAAAATCAGCTGGGTGTGGTGGCACGTGCCTATAGTCCCAGCTACTTGGGAGGCTGAGGCAGGAGAATCACTTGAACCTGGGAGGCAGACATTGCAGTGAGCTGAGATCATGCCACTGCACTCCAGCCTGGGCAACAGAGCGAGACTCCATCTCGAAAAAGAAAAAATAAAAATAAAATAAAATCCAGGTTGACACAGGCATGTGGACCTAAGTGGAAGCAATATAACTAATAATACCATTGCTCTCAGTAAACATTGTTGTGGGTTGAATTTCATCTCCCAAAAAGATATGGCAAAGTCCCAATCCCCAGTACCTGTGAATGTGACCTTGTTTGGAAATAGAATCTTTACAGATGTCATCAAGTTAAAATGGGGTTATACTGGATTTGTGTGGGCCCTGGTCCAGTGATGGGGTTCGTTATAAGAGAAGGGAGGGGGACACAGAGACACACACAGAGGAAAAACAGCCATGTGAAGACGGAGGCAGAAATTGCAGCAATGGGTCTACAAGCCAAGGAACACCAAGGACTGCTAGCAACCACGAGAAACTACACAGAGGTGAGAAAACAGTTTTCCCTAGAAGCTTCAGAGGGTGCATGGCCCTATCAGCACTGATTTTAGATTTTTGCTCTTCAAAACTGTGAGACAATAAATTTCTGTTGTTTTTTTTTTTAAGCCATCCAGTTTATAGTAAATTTGTCACAACAGCCCTAGGAAACTAATGCCAAGACTATCCTGGGTGAACTAAAGAAGGCAGGAAAAATAGCCCCTCACTTTCTAGTTCCTTGCTCTGTCTTCTTGCTACATGGTCAAAAAAAGAAGATCAGGGAAGGTAACCAGGGGTCTCAGCAACAGGGGTTGCAGGAAAGTGTGCCCATTCAGCAGAGTCATATGTGGGGACAGAGGTTTGCAGGGCTCTGGTCACTCTCAAGAAGTAGAAATTTACATAAAAGGATTGCAATAAATTTCATCCCAGATAGCATTGGTCATCAGAGCTTTCCCAAATGGTAAAAAACAAAACAAAACAAGCAATCATGACAAAATAGCAAGAACACTGTGCAAGTTCCCATTTTCACATAGTAGATTTTCTTAAAGCGAGGCACCCTTGAACTGAAACATCCCATGGACCAGGAAGGCTCCTCTGGAAACCTAAGCCCAAATGGCCAAGACTGAAAAGAAAACTCCAGGGTCTGTGGCCTTCTGAGTGAACAATTCTCCTCCTCTGCCTTACGGGCTCTTCAGCTGCCTCCATTAACCTTAAGTTTCAGGCAGAGCCCAGCTGTCCCCAATGGTGATGGGGCAATATCTCTAGGGGGACCACTGTGCGGGCCATTCAGAGCACTTAAACAGCCCTATCAGAGCAGCTCCTGGACCAAACACAAGTGTTCCCATCTGTGTTTGCCTTCCTCCACTCTTGTTTTCAGGCCTAGGGAGGGTGGTATCTGTCCAGAGGCTCCTGGGTTATGGAATGTATTTAAATGCCTGGTGCAAAACCTCGTCCACCTCTCTCAAATTTGACAATTGTTTAAGTATTATTGCTTGACTGGATGCAGATGTTCAGCTCATCTTTTGTTGGGAGGAGTACTTCTTTAGAGGAAGGGGGAAAATTGGCTTTTTTCTTCTTTTTTTTTCAGACACATATTTTATCTTTATGTTTGTATCAAGGGCTGCCAAGAGATGCATCTGGTCCCCAAATCAAGAATCTCACACTCCTCCTCCCAACTCACAGCTTTCCAAGTGTCTTTCTTTGTGATCTCTGCCCAAGCAAGCTGTCGGCAGAGCTCAATGGACAGATGACCAACACCTCCTGAAAGAAAGCGGAGCCTGTTCTCATCAATGCCAGGAAGAAAAGCACCGATGGCATTTTTAATGTCATCTCCTGCCTTTTACTTTTTTTATACAACTCATT
The DNA here is from genome assembly GCF_028878055.3 of Symphalangus syndactylus. NCBI lineage: Eukaryota > Metazoa > Chordata > Mammalia > Primates > Hylobatidae > Symphalangus > Symphalangus syndactylus. The sequence goes on along the minus strand of NC_072429.2, from coordinate 17,315,063 downwards.
TTCTGATTAATATTTTCAGCAGCTAGAGCAAATGCCAGTTTAATTACATTTCCACACCACCCCCCCTTTATCCAATTAGTGGGTTCACTGGCTCCTCAACAACCTTCAGCGTCTGCGTTTTCAGTGAATGCTCAGTTGCTTTTGGTCTCGCCAAAAAAAATCTGTTACATATTAAGTTATAATAAGATATAGGCAATTATAGTAGCAGCAGGACAAATAGATTTGTATGGTTCATTACAAGGGATTTCTGGAACATACGTAGTGTAAATAACCAGTTTCTGGGGCAAAGCATATTTTGGAGGAAAATATTAAAAAAAAAAGATTGGAGGGGAAGAGGCCATTATTAGTTATGATAAGAAAGCTCTGAATGTAAAGAACTCCTACCAGTTCAGTAGCTCTCTGTTATTTCAACACATGAACCAGAAACAGAAATAAATGATGAAGGGGCTTTCCATGGAAAATGGGTGGTGATCTGTTTTTCATATTTAGAAAGAAAGAGTAAATAATACCATTGTTATTGCCTTAGAGGAGACTGAACAAACAGGAAAACAAACTAACCTGAAGGGAGCATCTGATATGTGATAAGCCATGTGCCCACACTTTGCCATTTGCACACATTACCTCATTTAAATCTCATAACAACCCTGGGAGATATTAGGGTGAGATATTGGAACGACAATTTCATAGAGTTCACCCTAATAGCTATTGTTTTATAAAGGAGAATACTGAGGCTCATGAAGTTGGTGACTGCTCAGGGCCACTCAGCTAGTAAGTGGCTGAGTCAGAAATACATTATGGGTCTTTCTGGCTCCACAGACAGTGCTATTTCCATGATACTATTCCAGGCCAAGACACTCTTCTAGGGTCAATACATAAATAAAGTAAAAGAGGAGCCTTCCTGCCTGCAACAATTTCAGAAATGTCAGAGAAGTTCCTCTCCTAAATTAGTTAATATATTGGCTGATGAACATCACTCAATATACATTAGATTATGCATCATGTCTAGCAGATCTTAGTAATGAAGTAAAGGACTGGCATTCCACTTCAAGGGAAAGAAAGGGGCTTCCATAATGGGAATGAAAAGATATCAAAAGAAATGATAGATTAGGAAAAGCAAGATTGCCTGCATTTACAATTTTTTTCTAAGTAGACCCAAAGCTGGTTGACCTTAATGACTCAGCTCTGCCTCAAGGATGTAATTTTTTAAAAATCTGACATTGGGAAATATATCTTCTTCTTTACTATACTTAAGAAAAATACTACTTCCTAAGAGCTGCACCTGAACAAAACCTTGAGAAATCTTGCTCTTCCTGTCACCCAACTTATCTCTAAGCCATAAGCATTATTGTTTTTATCTTTAAAAAAAAAAACTTCCAGGAAGGTGGTTCTTCAGCACTCTTCAACGTTCCATATGGAGAACTATTTTTCAACCAATACCACTCTGCAGAATCCATTTTATGACTCCCAGGATAAATGCACGGCATTTTGCCTAATTCTTCAGCCCACATTGAAAAGTTGGGTTGAAAAATCCCATATAAGTAAATACTCCATGAGTTTATACAGGCTGAAGTCACTAAGCTCAGAATATTATCCAGCTCCCCAGAGAGCCTACTGCAGCATGTGAACATGACTTTAAAGAGATGTGCCAAGATGCTGACCTCTTTCCCTTTGAGAAACAAGGGTGGGAATGGAAGATTCTGAGCCAATGCTGATCACTGGGATGGGTAGAGAGTGGGGCTGAGTGAAACTTGCATTCAATCTTAGAGGCAGGTCAGCTGGATGCAGAGGCCAGCAGCCAACCTGGCAGCAGAAATCTGGCTGTTGAATTCTCAGGTGGTGAGCATGGGGGTTGGTGGTGTCAACATGAGCCCACCTGCTATCTTTTGAGCTCCGTGTGTCCACTTTCACTGGCTCCTAAGTTGCCTCTTCCTTCCAGGGAAGCAGTGCAGTGAAGTGAGGAGTGCTGGATTTGGAGTACTGAGAGGTGAGTTTTGTAGGTCTCTGCCTTTACATACTTACAAAATGTTTAATCAATCCATTTCTAAAGTCTCTGTTCCCTCATCTCTAAAGTAAGGGGTCCAGAATTTATAACCCATTCTCTTTTCAAGCACTGAGATACATGAGTGTATTCTCTGAGTCATGGACAACAAAGGCCAAGGTTAAATTCCAGGATTCATAGAGTCTATTCTAATAGAACTCATATGTGGCAGAATTTAAAAAGCTGCAAACTGGACATCAGACATAATAAGACAGAGGAACTCAAACGTACCTCTCTGGACTCCTGGTCCCTTTAGAGTTGCACTACTTTATTATCAAATCCTATGGGAAAGAGCAAAGGAAAAATAATTTGTATGAGACGTGTCTCCTAGAGGGACCTCCCTACCCATGGTTGTATTGAGAAGGCAAACCTGGGTTGCTATGTTGAATGCTATTGGGCCCCACCCAAATCTAGCCATAGCTGATGGGACGGGGTCCAAGAGAGCAATCCACGTGCTGTCCAGTGAATCTCGGATCAAGCGGAGTCCTCCATCAAGATTTTAAAATTTGAGAACTGGATGATTAAGCCAGTAAGAGTAGGGACAGGAACTGAAACAGTATCCTGGAAAAGTGTCTAGAGAGTCCAGGGGCAATTGTCAGGGTGGATCATGAGTAAATTAAAGCTATGAGGGAACATACAGTATGGGTGAGCAAAGGAGTGGTCCTGTGGTACCAGAGATGGCCCTCCCAGTCCACCAGCCCTCTTGGCATTCATGCCCTTTCATAGTCTTCTCACTTTGAATTGGGACTGGCCCTATAACTGGTGAAACATGGTGGAAATAACAGAGTGTGGTTTCCAAAAATAGGCCATAAAAAGCCTTGCAGCTTCCACCTGGGTATCTTGGGATGTTCTCTTAGAACCCAGCTGCCACGCCAAGAGAAATCCAAGCCACATGGAGAGGACACAGTTACTGGTATTGGCAGCCTCAGCTAAACTCCCAGCCAGTAGCCATGTTAGTGGGCTACCTTGCAAGTCTAGCTAGGTTCAGCCTTCTGATCAATCTAGCCCCAGCTGCCACCTGACTGCAACTACAAGAAACACCTTGAGAAGAACTAGAGAGTGCAGTCAACCCACAGAGGCATGAGAAATAGTGATCACTGTTCTTTTGAGCCACTCCGTCTGGGAGTGGTTTGTGGCATAGCAACAGGACCACAGAGAAGGAACCACCATAAATATTAGGTTGGTGCAAAAGTAACCGTGGTTTTTGCAATTACTTTTCGTGGTAAAAACCACGATTATTTTTGCACCCACCTAATATATATACCTACTATATACTCACAAAATTAAAAAAAAATTTCTTTGAGATAGAGTCTCACTCTGTCACCCAGGCTGGAGTGCAGTGGCGTGATCTCGGCTCACTGCAACCTCCACCTCCTGGGTTCAAGTGATTCTCCTGCCTCAGCCTCCCAAGTAGCTGGGATTACAGGCGCCTGCCACCACACCCAGCTAATTTTTGTATTTTTAGTAGAGACAGGGTTTCACCATCTTGGCCAGGCTGGTCTTGAACTCCTGACCTTGTGATCCACCCACCTAGGCCTCCCAAAGTGCTCGGATTACAGGTGTGATCCACTGCGCCCGGCCAAAAAAATGTTTTTTTCAAAAGAGACGATATCGGATAGATGGAGAGAAGATACTCTCCAAGAAAGATATTGGTGCCCAAGATTTCTAGCTCTCAACAGAGCCATATCTATCTTTAAACCAGCATTCTTTTATTTGAAGCAATTTGAGGGGATCTCCTTTCCTTATTACATAAACAAACCAACTAAAGTCCAACTGGAACAAGATAGAAATAGATACTTAGTGAGTAGAGAGTCTAGGACAGAGGTTTCCAGAAGCTAGTCTATGAATAATTACTTGCACTAACAAGGTTTTTACAACTCTGTAATGTAATGAGAAATACAAAAACAATGTAAGAATTTATGTGCATGAACCTAACTTTATTCACACTAATAAAGGCAGCCTGTAAAATGATCTACTCTGAGAGTCTGAAATATGAAGCAGAAGAGCATCAGAGCCCCAGCACCAAGGGTTACTCACCAGATTCCTGGTCATCAAGAGATGAAGACATTTATGTCTCTCCCTGCCTCTCTTCCCTCTGTCTTCCTTTTTCTCCCTGTAAGCCCCAGAAATGCAACGGCTGAGAATTGCTTTTACCTCCCCTTCCTGGTCGCCTGTACTGTGCTTAGGGAAGAACTCTCACTTCTGCTATGTCATGTCCTTCTTCCTCTCTACCCCGGAACCATGGCTGGGCATCAATAGCGATGACAAAAAAAGGAAAAATAAATATTGGGGAAAGGGAGAGTATGCATAGCTTTTATCAGAGTCAATAAAGGAAGCCCCCAATATGACAGGTGGAGAATCTATTATTTCTCAATGCCTTGGCCTTGTTCTAAACTTAGCTACTTAACCTATATTTGAATAAGATAAATAGATATCTGTTAAACAAGATGCCCTCTCCTGTCTAGCTCCTCCAACACTTCACATGGTGTACATTACTGGAACTCAGGTAGTTTAACGGCTGCTGCTTTTCACAAAGACAAAAGAACAGTCCTTCCACAGACTCCACCTCGCCCAAGGTTACAGAGAACCTGGGGCTGGGGCCCATGGCATTCCCTGCCAGCCTTCTCTTAGGTAGGAGATCAAAGCCTGGGCAGAGAGCCCGCCGACCCTGATTTGCATCGTGAAAGTCACCTGTCCAGCTCTGCCCCAGAGGCAAAGAGATCAAAGCTGGGAGGGCAGCTGGGAGCAGGGAGGAAATAAAATATTGATTTAATGAGATGCATGGTAATTCTCCTCCATCCACCTTCTCAGTAATGAAAGTGAGGCTGTGAAGTGACCGTTATCCATGCTCCTTCCATGAACCCACATTATGGCTCCCACTTGCCCTGCCATATGGGCCTCATGCAGCCTTTCCCAGAAAAAGAAAAACAGGAGGGAAAAGACTGAGAGAGGCCATGCAATCAGATGGTTTCCCAAGCACCTCCACCACCTTGGTGGAAGTATGCCATAAGGAGGTGTGTTCTGAACTGTTTCAGTCCCAGTTCAAAAATAATTACATGCAGAAACTCAAAATCTAAAACAGATAAAAGAGCATCTGCTCAAAAGACATGGGGGAAGGGTACTCTAGAGCCCCCGATGCTTCTTCTCTAGTAACTGAAGAAGCCACAGAGGACAAATGGAAAATAACTTTGCTAACTTTGAGAATTTCTGTTGCTGAAGTGCTCTGAAGTTTACCATACTCGAGCTGGGCTTCAATTAAATGGGGTGAGGGTGGGCAGAGACGAGAATAAGAAGGCATGTCAAGCTTGGTGGCAAGCTGAGATCTTAAAGCAGCAGACAAAACTCAAGTAATGGGCCTATTTTCTGGCTGGAAAGGCAAAGGAGGGCAGAGACATATTGATTTCGAGGTCTTGGGGGAATTCTCCGTCTGAAACTCCTGCCGAAGATGACGTCACTGACCCTCATCAGAGGCTGGGCCCTGGGGAGCTGTGGCTCACCACAGAAGCAGCTACAGTTTCTGTGTAAGAGGAGCCAAAGCCCTTTTGGCCCTGGCTGCAGAGTATGGGAGGGCAATGGAGGATTTAAGGATTAAGTGGTGAAAATGTTAAGTGAGCACGGGCTCCTTATTCATTGTCTAGATTTTAACATCTTTCAGCTTTACTCCAATACCCAAGAAGGACCGTTTATGTGTTTGTTCACCTTATTTTTTAAAATATGATTAAGTTTGTCTTCAAAAAAAACTGGCCTCTCTCCCCAGGACAGTTACCCTGGTGCCATTTGCAATCTGGTCAATCTGGTTTCCAACTGAATTTGACTTGCCTCAGCCACCGTGAACTTCTTACTGGTCCCCAGCCATGTCGGGTCCTAAATGAAGGGGTGCTTCATCCTTTATCCTGTATATGCACATCATCCTCTTCACAGATGGTCTTTCCACCTTTTTTAAAGCAAAGTACTGCCATCAACAACAGGGGATTTGGGATTCTGGGTTCAAATTCCGACTCTACGATTTACTGGTTATGTGACTTTGGGAAGGTTATTGAAAGTCTCTGAGCCTCAGCTTCTGCATTTATAAAATAAAGTAAGGATGAAAAGAGACAACCCATATGCAGCTACCTCTGTGCCCAGCAAGAGCATGTGCTCGTGAAGACTTGCCATTTCCCTGGCAAACTCCAACACCATGCTTCAACATGGAGCACTGGGGAAACAAGCCCTGAGAATTGCCAGTGACTGGGGGCTCACTTCTTCCCAAGCAAGTCTCTGCATGATTGATAGAAAGTTGCCATTGCATTGCAGCAAAACTGACTTCCACCAGCAGACGCCAAGAAATGAGCACGCCCCACTTCTGTCACACTGTTTGGGGGAGATAGACCATCTGCTGCCCCAGCGTGCCTGACTCCCGCCTAAGGAGTCACAGTGGAGCCAGGAGGATGAAATTTGCCTCTTCGAGGTTCCATGTGGATCCAAACAGGAAAAGAAAGTCACTGAAGGTCTCCTTTTTCACTATCTCTGAATCCAACCATCTCATCTCCAGTAATGCAGCAGCCCAATGATTTTCAAGCCCAGTTATTTCTTACACCTTTCATCTAGGCCCAAATGTCCTTTCTTTGCCAAGAATCCACCCAAAACATCTGGAGCTTTGAATGTAAAGCAGGTATATTGAATGCTAGAATCGAATTAAGGAAGGAGAAAAAAAGAACCTTTAGAGATAGCTGAAGACTGGCTGTGATGCAGAAGCCTGATGGGCTTATACTTGTGGGGCCTCAGGGTGATGGGGTAGAATGTTCCAGTGGGCAGGATGTAGACAGTAAGAGAACTGGAGTCTGCAACATTCAAGGTGTCTGTCCCAAAACCCAAGCTCAGCAAGGGGAAGAAATGGAATCTCCATGGTACTAAACTACACAAAAGCGAAAGAAGAGACCAAAATAGTCTGATAGGGATTTAAAACAAGATGGCCCTGCAAATATGTCTCAATCAGAAGAATTTTCTTGGCTTCTGCTACTTCTCATCGCTCCCTAGGGGATCCCGTATTTTCAGCAGACCATCAGCCCCAAAACATATAGACCACACAAAGATATCATTCATTCACTCACAAATCTGTATTGCAGGTCCAGTACACTCCAGACACTGCTCTAAGGCACATTTAGACACAGTCAAGAAAACAGATGACAGTTCCTGCCCTCATGGAGTTTACATTCTAGTGAGGCATTCTTGTCTGGCTAATGCAGAACACATCATTGAGATTCAAGGCCAGGATTCATAAACCCAATGCATCCAGGGGCTGGACAGGGTACAGCCATGGGCAGAGTGATCCAGTTGCAAGGCAATAGGGAAAGGTGTGGACTGTGGGGACCAGAAATCTCATACCTCATCTAAAGGAGGAAGCTGCTGTTTGGTTCCAGGCCATTGTCTCCACAAAAGAATATAATGTCATTGCTTCCAGATTTCCTGGTTTTTCAGTAGAACTAAAAAATCTAGAATTCTGTGAAATTCTCTGATTTTTATTTTTATTTTTTTATTTTATTATTATTATTATACTTTAAGTTTTAGGGTACATGTGCACAATGTGCAGGTTTGCTACATATGTATCCATGTGCCATGTTGGTGTGCTGCACACATTAACTCGTCATTTAGCATTAGGTATATCTCCTAATGCTCTCCCTCCCCCCTCCCCCCACGCCACAACAGTCCCCGGAGTGTGATGCTCCCCTTCCTGTGTCCATGTATTCTCATTGTTCAATTCCCACCTATGAGTGAGAACATGCGGTATTTGGTTTTTTGTCCTTGCGATAGTTTAGTGAGAATGATGGTTTCCAGTTTCGTCCATGTCCCTACAAAGGACATGAACTCATCATTTTTTATGGCTGCATAATATTCCATGGTGTATATGTGCCACATTTTCTTAATCCAGTCTATCGTTGTTGGACGTTTGGGTTGGTTCCAAGTGTTTGCTATTGTGAATAGTGCCACAATAAACATACGTGTGCATGTGTCTTTATAGCAGCATGATTTATAATCCTTTGGGTATATACCCAGTAATGGGATGGCTGGGTCTAATGGTATTTCTAGTTCTAGATCCCTGAGGAATCCCCACACTGACTTCCACAATGGTTGAACTAGTTTACAGTCCCACCAACAGTGTAAAAGTGTTCCTATTTCTCCACATCCTCTCCAGCACCTGTTGTTTCCTGAATTTTTAATGATCGCTATTCTAACTGGTGTGAGATGGTATCTCACTGTGGTTTTGATTTGCATTTCTCTGATGGCCAGTGAGGATGAGCATTTTTTCATGTGTTTTTTGGCTGTATAAAGTCTTCTTTTGAGAAGTGTCTGTTCATGTCCTTCGCCCACTTTTTGATGGGGTTGTTTTTTTCTTGTAAATTTGTTTGAGTTCATTGTAGATTCTGGATATTAGCCCTTTGTCAGATGAGTAGGTTGCAAAAATTTTCTCCCATTTTGTAGGTTGCCTGTTCACTCTGATGGTAGTTTCTTTTGCTGTGCAGAACATCTTTAGTTTAATTAGATCCCATTTGTCAATTTTGGCTTTTGTTGCCATTGCTTTTGGTGTTTTCAACATGAAGTCCTTGCCCATACCTATGTCCTGAATGGTATTGCCTAGGTTTTCTTCTAGGGTTTTTATGGTTTTAGGTCTAACATATAAGTCTTTAATCCATCTTGAATTAATTTTTGTATAAGGTGTAAGGAAGGGATCCAGTTTCAGCTTTCTACATATGGCTAGCCAGTTTTCCCAGCACCATTTATTAAATAGGGAATCCTTATCCCATTGCTTGTTTTTGTCAGGTTTGTCAAAGATCAGGTAGTTGTAGATATGCGGCATTATTTCTGAGGGTTCTGTTCTGTTCCATTGATCTATATCTCTGTTTTGGTACCAGTACCATGCTGTTTTGGTTACTGTAGCCTTGTAGTATAGTTTGAAGTCAGCGTGATGGCTCCAGCTTTGTTCTTTTGGCTTAGGATTGACTTGGGGATGCGGGCTCTTTTTTGGTCCATATGAACTTTAAAGTAGTTTTTTCCAACTCTGTGAAGAAAGTCATTGGTAGCTTGATGGGACGGCATTGAATCTATAAATTACCTTGGGCAGTATGGCCATTTTCACGATATTGATTCTTCCAACCCATGAGCATGGAATGTTCTTCCATTTGTTTGTATCTTCTTTTATTTCATTGAGCAGTGGTTTGTAGTTCTCCTTGAAGAGGTCCTTCACGTCCCTTGTAATTTGGATTCCTAGGTATTTTATTCTCTTTGAAGCAATTGTGAATGGGAGTTCACTCATGATTTGGCTCTCTGTTTATCTGTTATTGGTGTACAAGAATGCTTGTGACTTTTGTACAGTGATTTTGTATCCTGAGACTTTGCTGAAGTTGCTTATCAGCTTAAGGAGATTTTGGGCTGAGACAATGGGGTTTTCTAGATATACAATCATGTCATCTGCAAACAGGGACAATTTGACTTCCTCTTTTCCTAATTGAATACCCTTTATTTCCTTCTCCTGCCTGATTGCCCTGGCCAGAACTTCCAACACTATGTTGAATAGGAGTGGTGAGAGAAGGCATCCCTGTCTTGTGCCAGTTTTCAAAGGGAATGCTTCCAGTTTTTGCCCATTCAGTATGATATTGGCTGTGGGTTTGTCATAGATAGCTCTTATGATTTTGAGATACGTCCCATCAATACCTAATTTATTGAGAGTTTTTAGCACGAAGCGTTGTTGAATTTTGTCAAAGGCCTTTTCTGCATCTATTGAGATAATCATGTGGTTTTTGTCTTTGGTTCTGTTTATATGCTGGATTACATTTATTGATTTGCGTATGTTGAACCAGCCTGGCATCCCAGGGATGAAGCCCACTTGATTATGGTGGATAAGCTTTTTGATGTGCTGCTGGATTCGGTTTGCCAGTATTTTATTGAGGATTTTTGCATCAATGTTCATCAAGGATATTGGTCTGAAATTCTCTTTTTTGGTTGTGTCTCTACCAGGCTTTGGTATCAGGACAATGCTGGCCTCATAAAATGTGTTAGGGAGGATTCCCTCTTTTTCTATTGATTGGAATAGTTTCAGAAGGAATGGTACCAGTTCCTCCTTGTACCTCTGGTAGAATTTGGCAGTGAATCCATCAGGTCCTGGACTCTTTTTGGTTGGTAAGCTATTGATTATTGCCACAATTTCAGAACCTGTTATTGGTCTATTCAGAGATTCAACTTCTTCCTGGTTTAGTCTTGGGAGGGTGTATTTGTCAAGGAATTTATCCATTTCTTCTAGATTTTCTAGTTTATTTGTGTAGAGGTGTTTGTAGTATTCTCTGATAGTAGATTGTATTTCTGTGGGATCAGTGGTGATATCCTCTTTATCATTTTTTATTGCATCTATTTGATTCTTCTCTCTTTTCTTCTTTATTAGTCTTGCTAGCAGTCTATCAATTTTGTTGATCTTTTTAAAAAACCAGCTCCTGGATTCACTAATTTTTTGAAGGGTTTTTTGTGTCTCTATTTCCTTCAGTTCTGCTCTGATTTTAGTTATTTCTTGCCTTCTGCTAGCTTTTGAATGTGTTTGCTCTTGCTTTTCTAGTTCTTTTAATTGTGATGTTAGGGTGTCAATTTTGGATCTTTCCTGCTTTCTCTTGTGGGCATTTAGTGCTATAAATTTCCCTCTACACACTGCTTTGAATGTGTCCCAGAGATTCTGGTATGTTGTGTCTTTGTTCTCGTTGGTTTCAAAGAATATCTTTATTTCTGCCTTCATTTCATTATGTACCCAGTAGTCATTCCGGAGCAAGTTGTTCACTTTCCATGTAGTTGAGCGGTTTTGAGTGAGTTTCTTAATCCTGAGTTCTAGTTTGATCGCACCGTGGTCTGAGAGACAGTTTGTTATAATTTCTGTTCTTTTACATTTGCTGAGGAGAGCTTTACTTCCAACTATGTGGTTAATTTTAGAATAGGTGTGGTGTGGTGCTGAAAAAAATGTACATTCTGTTGATTTGGGGTGGAGAGTTCTGTAGATGTCTATTAGGTCTGCTTGGTGCAGAGCTGAGTTCAATTCTTGGGTATCCTTGTTAACTTTCTGTCTTGTTGATCTGTCTAATGTTGACAGTGGGCATTAAAATCTCCCATTATTATTGTGTGGGAGTCTAAGTCTCTTTGTAGGTCATTCTGGACTTGCTTTATGAATCTGGGTGCTCCTGTGTTGGGTGCATATATATTTAGGATAGTTAGCTCTTCTTGTTGAATTGATCCCTTTACCATTATGTAATGGCCTTCTTTGTCTCTTTTGATGTTTGTTGGTTTAAAGTCTATTTTATCAGAAACTAGGATTGCAACCCCTGCCTTTTTTTGTTTTCCATTTGCTTGGTAGATCTTCCTCCATCCCTTTATTTTGAGTCTATGTGTGTCTCTGCATGTGAGATGGGTTTCCTGAATACAGCACACTGATGGGTCTTGACTCCTTATCCAATTTGCCAGTCTGTGTCTTTTAATTGGAGCATTTAGCCCATTTAAATTTGAAGTTAATATCATTATGTGTGAATTTGATCCTGTCATTATGATGTTAGCTGGTTATTTTTCTCGTTAGTTGATGCTGTTTCTTCCTAGCCTCAATGGTCTTTACAATTTGGCATGTTTTTGCAGTAGCTGGTACCGGTTGTTCCTTTCCATGTTTAGTGCTTCCTTCAGGAGCTCTTTTAGGGCAGGCCTGGTGGTGACAAAATCTCTCAGCATTTGCTTGTCTGTAAAGGATTTTATTTCTCCTTCACTTATGAAGCTTAGTTTGGCTGGATATGAAATTCTGGGTTGAAAATTCTTTTCTTTAAGAATGTTGAATATTGGCCCCCACTCTCTTCTGGCTTGTAGAGTTTCTGCCAAGAGATCAGTTGTTAGTCTGATGGGCTTCCCTTTGTGGGTAACCCGACCTTTCTCTCTGGCCGCCCTTAACATTTTTTCCTTCATTTCAACTTTGGCGAATCTGACAATTATGTGTCTTGGATTTGCTCTTCTCGAGGAGTATCTTTGTGGCATTCTCTGTATTTCCCGAATCTGAATGTTGGCCTGCCTTGCTAGATTGGGGAAGTTCTCCTGGATAATATCTTGCAGAGTGTTTTCCATCTTGGTTCCATTCTCCCCGTCACTTTCAGGTACACCAATCAGACACGTAGGTTTGGTCTTTTCACATAGTCTCATATTTCTTGGAGGCTTTGTTCGTTTCTTTTTATTAGTTTTTAACTTCTTTGCCATTGGTTTGAATTTCCTCCTGTAGCTGGGAGTAGTTTGATCATCTGAAGCCTTCTTCTCTCAACTCATCAAAGTCATTCTCCATTCAGCTTTGTTCCGTTGCTGGTGAGGAACTGCATTCCTTTGGAGGAGGAGAGGTGCTCTGCTTTTTAGAGTTTCCAGTTTTTCTGCTCTGTTTTCTCCCCATCTTTGTAGCTTTTTCTACTTTTGGTCTTTGATGATGGTGATGTACAGATGGGTTTTTGGTGTGGGTGTCCTTTCTGTTTGTTAGTTTTCCTTCTAACTGACAGGACCCTCAGCTGCAGGTCTGTTGGAGTTTGCTAGAGGTCTACTCCAGACCCTGTTTTCCTGGGTGTCAGCAACGGTGGCTGCAAAACAGCAGATTTTCATGAATCGCAAATGGAGAGTGCCCCTCCCCCAGCCTCACTGCTGCCTTGCAGTTTGATCTCAGACTGCTGTGCTAGGAATCAGCGAGACTCCGTGGGCATAGGACCCTCCGAGCCAGGTGTGGGACACAATCTCCTGGTGTGCCGTTTTCCAAGCCCATTGGAAAAGCGCAGTATTAGGGTGGGAGTGACGTGATTTTCCAGGTGCCGTCTGTCACCCTTTCTTTGACTAGGAAAGGGAACTCCCTGACCCCTTGCGCTTCCCGAGTGAGGCAATGCCTTGCTCTGCTTCGGCTCGGCTTGCGCACGGTGTGCTAAACCGACTGTCCTGCACCCACTGTTTGGCACTCCCTAGTGAGATGAACCTGGTACCTCAGATGGAAATGCAGAAATCACCCATCTTCTGCATTGCTCATGCTGGGAGCTGTAGACCAGAGCTGTTCCTATTCGGCCATCTTGGCTCCACTCCCAAAATTCTCCGATTTTTAAAACCTGGAACAAATCAAACTAACATATGTGACAGCCAGTTCCCATCTGAGAGACATCTGCTTGTGACTCTCACTCTTGATGTACAGTAGGGATTGGTGGGCATCGAGGGATTGAGTAGATCAATTACAAAACCTGGATCAGAAAGACATGGTCTCAAAGCAGCTTCACCCTTTGCTACCAGTGACTTTTTAAAGGCAGGTCATTTGGACTCCTGAGTCCCCATTTTTTAATCTGTAAAACAGGAATAAAATCATAGAATTGTTATTCATTACAGGGTTCTGGCAGGAAGCAGATGCACATTTAAAGGTTTCAAATGAAGGAGTTTAATTGTTCTATTGACAGAGGCATATACAGAGGTCAGTGGGGAATGCCTAAGAGCTGATGAAACACCCTGGGACTAGAAATACCAGGGAGCCATTACTACCCCTGGCCTGAAGGAGCAAAGGCAGAAAAAGATCCTAGATTCTGGTGAGAGACACAGCTGTGGATGAAGGGCACTCGGCAAGAGCTGTGGTCCTAAAGGGATGCCAATCCTCCCAGTGTTGAGGGAATAATACCCCTACCTGACAGTCTCTCCTTCTAATCTCCTGCTGCTGCCACCTATTGGCCCTACCAATCCAGAAGCCAGAAGGCAAGAGAGCTTGGGTGGTTTAGTCTGCAGAGCTCAGTCTCACAGGGCACAGGCCAGGGTGAAAAAGAGCAGAGCATGGGTCAATGGATCTGGAAGAGCACACAGTTGTCCTTTATGTCTCCTTTCAGTTGAGTATGCACCAACCCTCTTTCTCACTCCCTCAGCATCCTAGGGGGAAATAGTCTGGTGGAGTCCTCTCCACTCTACCTCAAAAATGCTCATGACTTTGAACTTGTCAAGCAAACTGAGAAGTGCTCAAAGGGTGATTTTCTGGGAAAGACTAGGTTCCCCATGGAAGGGCTGGGCTCTACGCAAACTTGGAGCTACAGTCATGGTTGGTCCAAATGATTAATTATGAGGACTCCTCTTCATTACAGGTCACCAGGATGGGAAGCCAAAAAAGAATTGAGTGAGAGAAAGAGCCCACTCAAAGTGAGGAGGGGAAGGCAAGGGAGTAGTAGGAGGTAGGCTAACCTTCTCTATTGCCACCTTGTACTGGATGTGGAGGGCTGACTAAGAAAAAGGGTGATCCGGAAAAGCTAAACCTCAAGCAACACACGTGTTAGGCTGCAAGTAACTGAAAACTCACTGGTGTAACCAAACAAATCCAGAGGTTAGTGCAGTGATCAGTGTGGCTTGAATAGATCTGTGCAACTATGGCTGTGGGTCCTGCTTTCTTTCACATGAGGCTTCCTCCTCTGGCTCATCGTGTGAGGGCTGCCGCAATCTCAGGACTCCCATTCAGACATGACAGTATCTAGAGGGAAGAAAAAATTTAGCTTATGATAGCTCAGAAAAGCACACTGTTTTTCAGATGCATCCTTGAATAAATTCCTGTAAGGAAATACCATGTGATGATTGCCTTAGGTCTGGTTATAATAAACAATTTCTATAGCAACAAGGGTGGGTGTGATTTCTCTGATAGAGTGACAATTCTCTCAATTCTCTCGTGGCTGGTACATAATTAGTACTATTCAGAGGTATAGGAGAGAAAATAATTCATTACGTACAATGGATGTCTGGGGGCATTTAGACTTAATTCTCTTGATGAACCCCATCAAAAACGATAATCAAATTTCAGTCCTTTTTAAAAGCAAAGGTTTATTTCTCATTTATGCAAAGTGTCCAGTGAGGGTTGACGGGGAGTTTTCTTTGCCCCAAGTCTCCTCCCCTAGAGACCCAGGCACATAGAGCTTCCAACATCCAGAATGTCCCTGGTTGTCCTGGCAGGAGGACAAAAACTAATTTTCACCTGGCCACGTAAGCTTCCATCTGGAAGTGACATATGTCAATTTCAATCAGTGGAATTTTAGTGACCAAAGCAAGTCACACAGGCACTTCTAACTTCAAGGCAGTAGAGTAGTGTAATTTTACATTATGCCTAAAAGGAGGAGAAAGAAAGTTGGCAGTGCATGTTAAGGAACTAAAGGGAAGTTTATATGCTTCTTCATGTCAAACCCTCAGGAAGTAAAAACTCAGAAAATGATTTATGTACAAACATGTATATTGAAGCACTGCATACACAAACAAAAAATAAAAACAGAAACTATCAGAACATCCAACAGTAGGTCCTAAAATATTTATTCTTAAATAAATCAGTCTAGCCATAGGATAGATAATTTTCTCGTGTTCTAAAGTGTTGCTTGTGAAGACTGTTTAATGATACAGGAAAATTCTCACAATAAGTTAAAGTGAAGTAAAGAATAAAGAATTGCACTGTTTTATTAATATGAATATAAAAGTAAAGTACCAAGAAAACAAAGGAAACATACTAAAATATTAATGATGGCTATCTCTACATTAATGTTATTATTTTCTTTGTGCTTTTCTATATTTCTTTAGTTCTTTATGCCGATGAGTAAATTTTTAAATAATCAATTTAAGAAGATTATTTAACATAGAAATATATGGATGTTTATCACAGCAATTTTTGTAATAGCAAAAATTGTAAACATCTAAAATCTACAAGAGGGAGTTGGTAAAAAATTATAGTTCAGTCAAATAATAGATATGATGAAGCATTTAAAAATTGAGATCTATTTGATCTGCTATGGAACATTTGCTAAGATATATTAAGTGAAAAAACATGGTGCAGAAAAGTGGGTGTAGTATACTGCCATGTATTTAAACGTGTATGCATACACACATTTTTGAAAAGAATGCACAAATACTGCTAAAAGTGGTGCCTTTGGGTGGGGAAAACTAAGAGACTGAAGAAATGACTCACAGCTGTCTGTGGAAGGATGACTTTCAATTTTAAGTCCTTTACATTATTTGATTTTTTTAACCCTGTGTGTGCATTATTTACGTTGAGTTCTATTTTACAAAAAAATTATGAACAAATAAATAAATCAGATGCCAGCTCTGGCAGATACGTCATAACTGCTGGTTTCCTTCCCTGCCCTTTTCCTATCTTTAGCCTATTTCACTCAATGCCTCAGTCCTAGGCTAGACCATAGCTACAGTTTAACAAGGCTTAGGGATTGAAAATGAATTTCTTTGATCTGTCTGCCATTCTAAGCACAAATTACAAAGGGTCCCCCAAAGCTGTCTGACTCAGGTATAGGGAATACCAGTCATCTTTTCACCTGGGCTACAGGCAGCTGACACTTTTCCCATGGACCCATGAGCTAAAAACGCAAAGGCCTCCACACGGCTGAGAGTCAACATTTCCTGCAAAATAGTTGACATTGTGAGCCCATGCCTTTGTGTCTGCTCAGAACCATTTAATTCTTGGGAGTTGCTTATATTCATAGATATTGAACTGGACCAATCACTGTGGATAACTTCAAGGTCAAACTTTCTGAAGAAAAAGCGGCACCAGTACTGATACAGGAAATCCAGCTCCCAGCTCCCTGGAGCAAGGCATTAGAGAATGGCTTCTTGTAGTTCCATGTCCCAGGACAAATTTGGTGACAGGACAGTCAAGAGTAGAAGAGATTTTGCACCTTAACTTTGTTCTGAAATTAGGCTCTGTAGTTCCCTCCTTCCCATCTCCACTGGGAATGGGCTGTGATAAGTGTTACTTATGCATGCAGCAAATCCCCGGTCCAGGCACTGGGGATATAGTAGTAAAGAGATCCAAGTAGGAAACAACTCTGCTTACAAATTATAAACAAAATTTAAATATATAGGATGACACAAGTGCTATGGAGAAAAATTAAGCAGGAATGTGGACAGGAGGTGCAGAAAGAGGCCTCACTCCAAAGCTGAAGCTCTGGTAAAAATCCGAGGGCAGCAGAGAGGGCCTGTGTGGACATGGGGGATGCGTGTTTTGGGAGAAGTGGCTGAGTTTTACCCCCAGTTTGGCAGAAGGTAGAAGTAGTCAGCCAGTGGAGGAGCAGAAATAATGTTTCAATATTTCTGCAATGAAATGTTTTAAAATTTTGTTTCCAAGATCTGAATAGTTATGAGAAATAATATAAATGTTCAGCAGCAGTTATGGTATAAGCATGAAGTAGACTATAATCTAGTCACTAACAACCCTGGATTTGCAAGAATATTCAACAAGGTGGGATAACACACTCAAAGTAAAACGTTGAGTGGGAAAGGCAGAATACAAAATTATCGTCACATTTGTCATGCTCTCTGTAATAACCTAGTGTGGCACCCAGAACAGTGGTTGGTACATAGTGGATATGCAATCAATAGTGATAAATAGCTGTTGATTAAGTTAATTGCTGAGCATAAGCATGGTGGAAAAATAACTTGAAGAAAACGCATCAAATTATTAACAGTGGTTGGCCCACAGTGATGGAATTCTCGATAATTTTCAACGGTGTATTTTAAAGCTTCCCAGATGATTCCAATATGAAGCCAGGGTTGGAAGTGACTGTTTTACGCGTGTCCGGTTTTATTATCTGAGGTGCGTATTTCAATCCTCCATGCATAGATAAGGAACTGAAGTTCAAAGAGGTGAGGGTCAGCTTGCCCAAGGCCATAAGGTAGGCAGTGAGAGAGCAGGTGATCTAGCCCCAAACCTTATGGAACTCATTTAGCCTGCTATTTTTACTTGAAACAGCTGATACCCAAGGAAAGCTCTGGGAGGACTTCCCCAAGGCACAGACTGGTCACTGGTGAGTCAGCACTCAACCTGAAGTTCCTACACACTGTTTGGGATTCTTTTCAGACACCTCGTGCTGTTGAGACACGGAGAGCAGATGACAAAAAAACACTCACAACCGTGACAGGGAGTTTCACCTCCGACCAAGCTCAGTCTGAATTCCAGGTTTGGCTCCATCTAGTCCTACCTTAGTGAGAATGCAGAGGCTTCCCTCTCATGCCAGAAGCTGGCCTCTAAGAGTGCAGTGTCCACTCTTCTCTTCAGGATACATGAGAATCCTGGGAACCCATTAAATAAGGGTTGTCTGCATGGGGTGCTTGAATGGAGGCCAGGCAACATCTTAAGCACAATTATTACTTGATTATGGGGACCCTCTGGCTGATGATTGGTCATCCTCACTGGGTGACAGTTACAAAGATAAATGTGTGCTACCTTGGCTGCTATTTAACTCTAGTAATGAGTAGTTTCTGCTGTGTTGGAAGCTCCTAGTTCATCGTTCTCTAACTGTGGGGTCTCCCTTGTTTTTCCTCAACCCAACTACCTTTAGTCTTAAGGTAGGAAAACTGATCTAAAGGTGTCCACTAGAAACTTCCTTCCATCTCACCTTTTGGAAACATATAGTATGGATTTTTGTGGCCTTTGCTTCTTGTTTCTGCAGTGGGTGACTCAGGCCTTGTGACAGAAACAAGGAGGAGGATGGAGGAGCCTTCAGGGTTATACTCCTCTTGTCTTATTGACTCAAATGTAGAGAGGAAACCAAGATGACTGGCAAAGCAATACCTCCCTGTGACAAAGGCAACAGGCCAAGAACCTCAAGGTAGCTTTTAGAATGCTTCTTTTTACCCCTGGGTGATATATGTGAAAGAAAACTGAGTATTGTCAATATTATTGCAACTATTATCTACTGTAGTCTATTACACTAAAGCTTAAAATAAATCTGTCCAGAAGCCTGCCCCTCCAACAATTGATTTCCTTTTCAGGCAGGCTGAAGAATTCCCTTGGAAGGATAAAACTACCAGGCATACTGAGCTGGATGGAACAAATGCAAAAGGTCACCGTTGGACTTGGCCAAGCTGGTAAATGTCAATAAGCTGGAGCTCCTTGCAACTTCAGCTTCTGCATGTCGGGCAGTGCACCTCACCATCAAGCCTAGGCCCCCACCTCTGCAGCCCACGCTGACCCAGCTTGCAGCTTGTCCCACTGAGAGACCCCTTCTGAATTGTTCACATGGGAACCTATCCATCCAGAGTTTTCAACATAACAAAAGCTCTGGCCAGGCCTTTTTGCAAGCTAGCCTTTTTCTGCATATAACCATTTACAGATTTGAGCCTTTCCCTCCTTGATACGAAGAAAAACAATAACAGAGAGGCTTGTGAAATTGCTAAATCATGGAACACAATTCTCTGTACCCTTTCTATAGGCACACCCTCTCAGCTCCATGAAGGAGCCCAATTCTTCATTGTTCCCAGGGCTTTTTGCCAAGAAGTGAACTTTAAAGAAATAAGATCATAAAGATCCACATATCAACAAGTCCATAGAAGCCCCTGGGAATCTCATTGGAATGGGAGGCCTAACATATCCTAGACATTAACTTCCCCAGGCCCACTGCATTGGCTCAAGCCAGTTGAGAACTTGGCTTTCTACTAAAATATATGCCTTCCTGGGAAAGGTTCTGTTCCTGGTTCGGTATCAGCATCTCCAGGAATCTGTACTGTGTATGCAGATTGTCTGCATTCAAATCCAGGTTCCAGCACTTGTTAATTAGGTGGAGTCAGGAATGTTCACCTAACTTCCTTGGCTCTCAGTTTCTCCATCAGTAAAATGGAAGATAGTAATATCTATCTTATAGGGTGTTGTAGGTAAATGTACTTATTCTATTCCTTAAAAGTAGGATCTGATCAGGAATTGTACTTAGGCAGAACAGGATCCTTGTGGGGAAAAGCGATGAAGAAGAAGGTAGAAAAGGATACAGTAAAAAAAGAAAAGCTAGGGTTACTGAAATTGAAAGGCCATCTTCAAATGGTGCCCCTGGGATCAGCTGCCGACAAGTGCACAGGCCCAAGTAGTGATAGGGACACAGGTATCAGTGATAGGGACACAGGTATCAGTGATAGGGACACAGCACTGGCAGGGTGCCAGGGAAAGCATGAGTGGCCTAAACAATGCTCTGCAGCTTTAAGGGGTTCAAGGTACATTAACATTATGAACATAATGAATGCTGCTATTAAAAATTTGGAAGAATGCAAATAAAAGTTTTGTAAATCAATACTTCTACTACCCACTGATCATTTTGAAGTATTTCATTCCAGTCTTTTCTGCCATGCATAACTTATAATATTCATTTTGTCCCACTTTATGTCCAGTTTTAACCATATTGGAGTCATATTTTAAACTAGTTTTTCCCACTTAATACAGCTTGAACACTTTCCCTCATTAAAGATGGCTTCTAAGGGCTATATTATATTTCATCATATGGATTCATTTATCCAATTCGCTGTAAACATTTAGGCTGTTTCTAATTTTTTATTATTGCAAATCATACAGCATTGAGCATCTATGTACATAAATCTTTATGTGCACATCTGATAAATTCCTCAGGAGAAATTCCTAGAAGTCGAATTACTGGATCAAGAGTTATACTCATTTTGAAGGACCTTGATATATATTGCCCTGTTTCTTGCTATGAATGTGCACACACAGGTATGGCACAGTCATAATTCAAACACCCTTTCTTCCTACCTCTATTTTCTTGCCTTAGTTAAATCCTTCTCATACTTCCACATTCAGCCTGCCTTACTCTATCTTTCCAGACTGGTTTATGTGTCCCTTTGTCTATACTCCTGCAGCTCTTGCCCTTCCCTCTTATGTTGCATGTAGCATGCTATGTTGCACTTGCTGACTTACATATACGTCTACCTGGCTGGACTAGAAACACCGTAAGGGTAGAATAATCTCTATAGTCCTGGCACCTGGTGCAAAATGGATGCTAAGTCCATTTGTGTTGCTATAAAGGAATACCCAAGACTAGGTAATTTATAAAGACAAGAGATTTACTTGGCTGACAGTTCTGCAGGTATGACACCACCATCTGCTTCTGATGAGGGCTTCAGGCTGCTTCCACTCATAGCAGAAGGAAAAGGGGAGCCATTATGTGCAGAGACCACAGAGATCACATGGTGAGAGAGGAAGCAAAAGGGTGGAGGAGGTGCCAGGATCTTTTTAACAAACAGCTGTCATGGGAGCTAACAGGGTGAGAACTCACTCCCATGAGAATGGCACCAAGTTATTCGTGAGGGATCTGCCTGCATGAACCAAACACCTCCCACTAGGCCCCACCTCCCAACATCGCCACCCTGGGGATCAGATTTCAACATGAGGTTCAGAGGTGTCAAACATCCAAACTACAGCAGATGCTCAATGGATTGTTGGAGTAAGTGCAAAGCAAGCATGTGCGTGGGCCAGCACCAGGTAGGAGTGCATATAGTACACAGCTCTGCTTGTGTGAATCGCCTCCGTCATAACCACTCTAGGTAATGTGCTCTGGGGCAATGCTGTCTGTCCTTCCAATGACCTCTGAGGCACTGAAAATGCTGGTCCAGGAATATTATTTCATCTCTCACAGAAGGCTGACCTACCTGCAAGATTGAGGAAAGTAACCTAAAGGCTAGTTTAGTAGAAGCCAAGACTCTTAACAATCTTGACTCCTGATCAGAGGTGCCAGGATAAAATGGCCCTGAATGACCCACAGCAGGCCATTAATGAGATCACAGATTCTTAATGTTGAAAGGAAACTAAGAGACTACCTTGGATTACAGCTCAGTATACCAAGCCCTAGAGAACTACAGATAGTAATAATTATACCACAGTGGTGGTGTAAGAACTTAAAAAACAAAGAATTTTAAGTCCCTATAAATATCTGATATGTAATATTTGCTCAACCAATGGGATTCATTCATTCATTCATTCATTCGTCTGTTTACCTAATATTTACTGAGTGTCTCTTATGTGCCATGGTCCAACAGCTAACATGTGATAGTGCTCACATCTGGTGTAACCTGTTCTGGGAGATGATAAAAAGACAACTGAGATGAAATGGAGCAATATCCTTTGATCATTGTGGGGTCTGTGTTTTCTCATTAATGGAGGATGCTTCCCTGCTCCAAGCTGAAAAGCTAGCCATTCATTACATTCTACCAGCTGCCACCTACAGCTGGCACAGAAATGTGAGGGGGGCAGCTTGCTGTCCCAGAAAGAGCAGGCACCCCTGAGTCATGCAGACCTGGGTCTGAATCTTAGGTCCATCAGTTACTACTTCTGTGACTGTGGGAAAGTCATTTTGCCTCTCTGGGTCGTGGTTTCCTCATCTGTAGCATGGGGCTATTTGGCATAGATTTGTGGAAAGCAGGCCAGGTGCAGTGGCTCAAGCCTGTAATTCCAGCATTTTGGGAGGCCAAGGTGGGTGGATCACCTGAGATCAGGAGTTCCAGAGCAGCCTAACCAAAATGGTGAAACCCCATCTCTACTAAAAATACAAAAAATTAGCTGGGCATGGTGGCACATGCCTGTAATCTCAGCTACTTGGGAGGCTGAGGCAGGAGAATCACTTGAACCCGGGAGGTGGAGGTTGCAGTGAACTGAGATCGTGCCATTGCACTGCAGCCTGGGCAACAAGAGCGAAATTCCATCTCAAAAAATAAATAAATAAATAAATAAAAGATTTGTGGAAAGCAGAATAATTGCTCCCTAGATATGTCTACACCCTAATCCCCAGAACTTGTGAATATGTTATCTTACACGGCAAAAGGGATGTTGCAGCTGTGTTAGCACTTTGAGATGAAGATATTATCTTGCATCATCCAGGAGGGCCAATCTAGTTATACGAACCTTAAGAGCTGAGAACATTTCCCAGCTGTAGTCCTAGAACATGGTCATGAAAGCAAGTGTGGAGAGAGAGCAGCATGAGGAGGATTTGACCCACTGTGGCTGGCTTTGAAGATCAAGGGGCCACAAGACTAGGAATTCAGGCTGTCTCTAGAAGCTGTAAAAGAGAAGGAAATTGGTTCTGTCTTAGAGTCTCTAGTGCATCCCTGCTGATAACCTTGATTTTAGCCCAGTGAGACCTGTACTGGACTCCTGACCTAAAGACAAATTCGTGTTGTTTTAAGCCACTAAGTTAGTGGTAATTTGTTACAGCAGCAATAGAAGACTCATACAACTTTATAGGATTGTTATAAGTTTCAAAAGAGAATATGTGCTTGTCACCTAGGAGGCCTGCTACACATCTTTCTTTATGGTCCTCTATGGTATCCAGGCCCTCAGTGAGCTTATGACAGCCTTTGCCTGCCTGCTTCATGACTACTCTGCCCAGAACAAAGGCTTCTTGAAAGAGAGCAGGAAATAATTATTGAAGAGAAATGCTGTTTGTATTCAAATGTCTCAGAATAAGGGAAGCAAAGGAACAGATAAACAAGAGTCTCTTAATCACTGACGATGGATGTGTGCTTGGCCTCTGCTCTCTGCCTTCCATTTCTCACCATGTCACTGAATCAGCAGCAGCAGCTGGCACAAGCTTCTTTCCCTGTGGCCAACCAAGGGCCTAGCTCACAGCCCCAGCCTCCACCTTTCCCTCTGAGGACACACATCTTCTCCCCTCACCCCGCCGGAGGTGGGTTCCATAATGGCTTTCTTAAGCTTCAGCACACACATGGGCCAATCACCTAGCCCTGGGTTCAGGTTTTGGTGCTGCCATGACTTGGTTATGTGACCTTGGGCAATCATTGCACCTCTTTCTGTCCTGAATTTCCCTCTTGAGAATTAAGGGTAACTCCTTTATATGGTTGGTCAGAGCATGAAAACAGATAAATTTGCTACTTGCTTAATATAGTGCCTGTCATATAGATGGTGCCAGTAAATGGATTCATTTACCCAAGAATATAAAAGGAGTACTGAACAAATAATATGTGTATACACAAGCAAGAAATATATATTACATAAAATATATCTATATTGTTATATATAAATATCATAAATAGAAAATATGGATATATATATATGAGATGAGACATAAGATCTAGGGCTTATATTTAAATTTTTCACAGTCCAATGTGGACAAGATGGGTAAAATAGGCAATTATAAGATAATGTAGTGAGTGCTCAGACAGGAGAAAGTACCAGTATTATGGCTTCTGAGAGGAGAGGCAACTAAATCCAGTTCAAGTGTAGTTTGGGTGAAGTCACTTCTAAACTGAATCTTTCAGGATTAACCGGGATCGAGTGGGTAAAAGACAGAAGAAGTAAATAGTATATGCAGAGGAAACAGCAAGTACAAAGCCCTAAGTCTAGGGAGAATACTAGAAAGAAATCAAGAAAGGAACATAATATAATATTGCAGTGTTGATAGAGAAGAAAGAATAAAATAGGTACTTATTGATGTAATTGTTAGGTATGGGTATGACTATTATTATTAGATGTGTCAGACAAAACACATCTTTACAATATGCATAGTCTCATTTCCTCCTTTATCCACCAAAGAAAATTCTGGTTGCCACGCAACCCTGTCCCTTGCCTTTGCTTCCTGAAACTTAATGGTAAGATTGAGGTAATCAGTGAAGCAGAGACACACTGAAAGAGGAAGGGTAATTCACCAGAAGGATAAGAACCTAAGGGGAGAGAAAGATCAGTGGTAAGGGGCAAAAGTAGTCCAGCTCTTGCATTTTTTTAAGAAGCTATATGGGTGGGCATGGTGGCTAATACCTATAATCCCAGTGCTTTGGGAGGCTGAGGTGGGAGAATAGCCTGAGCCCAGGAGTTCAAGACCAGTCTGGGCAACATAGCGAGACTCTGTCTCCAAAAGAATTTTGTTTTTTAATTGGCCAGGCATGCTTCCTTGTGCCTGTAGTCCCAGCTACTTGGGAGGCTGAGGTTGGAGGATCATTTGAGCCCAGGAGTTCATTGCTGTAGCAAGCTATGATCTTGCCACTGTACTCCAGCCTGGGCCACAGCATGAGACTCTGTCTATAAATAAATAATAAACATTAACATAAAATAAAATAAATAAAAAGTAAAAAGTTGTAGTAAAGATTCAAATTAGTTTCAACATTTCCAACTGTTCTTTGAATTTGATTCCATGCCAAGAGTGGACTTTGCAGAGCCTGGTTTTAAATAGCTTTCACTTCTATAAACAAATCTGAACCTTCTCTAGCCATACAATTTTATTAATTGTTCCTTTAGAGGTAGATTAGAGAAATACCTATCTCTAACCCTTCACTGATGTAGTGTGCCCTACCTGGAATGTTTTCCCTACTTGCATAAATCCCTCCCATTCTTTAAGGCCTAGTTCAGGCTCCCCATGGGCTCTGTGAAACCTGCCTCTTTGATGAATCTAATGCATTTGTCTCTGTAGCATGGACTTACTACTTATCTTCCAAAAATATTCATAAGATCAAAGGAAAACATAGAGGAAAATGCATCACTCATTAAGACTACTGCCCTAAAAAAACAATTATTTACAACCATCCCTTCCAATCCTTTACTGTAGATATATCTAGATAATCAGTAATATCATAATCACAGTAGAAATTTTGATTTCACCTCCTAACCTTCTGCGTTACAACGTTAGTGACTTTTTATGTCTACATCTAGAGAGCATATCCCTCTATGTTTTTGGCTTTTACATCGCATGGGGTCTTATAAGGTTATAATCTTAAATCCTTAGTAAAAAGCAATATTTCAAATGGAGATAATGCCCAATAAATGTTCAGTGCTCCCTTGAGTAGTTTTTTCTTTTCTTTTAAATCTCCCCAGCAACTTTACAAAGGTCACTGACTCAATCACCTCTAGGAGCCAAGCATATTTTAGAAATGAATCAAACAGTAAGGCGATATGGACAGATTCAGTAATGTGCTGGAATGACTGTTCATTTCTTGCAAGAGCTGGTCATTATCAGGTCATTATTAGCTGGTCATTGTCAAGAACTTTGTGAGCAGTTTAAACAAACCTTTTATTAACTTACCATTAAATAAATTATATTATAAATAAATTACATTAAAAACAAAGATAATAAATACTCAAAAGTCATCACTTCCTAATTATTTTACTAAATGTTGCTCTGAAGGTCATTTGTGTCTATTGTATCTGTATGATGGAAATGCTGTATGATGCTACATAATCCTTCATGTGTCTTCCCAGTTCCTCATTCAGGGATGTCACTTTGGAAGATTAAAGCTGGCTATGGTGGGAGTATATACATTATGGAAACTGGTAAATACCATGAATCAGGGTGTGGTTTATAATTTTGTTGATTCTCTAGACTCAAGAGAGTGATGAAGAAAATGTCATGAATGAAGATAAAACTTAAAATTGTCTTATGTGTACAGTTGTTACATTCCAAACAACACAAAAAAATTGAGAGAATGTTCTTCTAGCATTCAAAAACTATCATGTGACTCAGCATAGAAGTTATGTCACTGAAGAACAAGTGAAGTTCTTTGAGCTGGATACAAGCTAGGATGCCCAGTTAAATCTGAATTTCAAATAACCAATATTTTTAGTATAAGTGTATCCCAAATATTGTTCAGAGCACACTAATACTAAAAATTTAGTTGTTGTTCATCTGCAATTCAAATGTGGAGTTTCCTTTATATTTATTTGCTAAATCTGACAATCCTAGACATATATCTTTATTGTTTCATTTTCATCTTATTTGTTAACATAAGCAAAAGCATCAGCAGTCATAATGGAACTATGCTTGTTCGTCAGTTTTAACCAAAGATTGTCTGTGGATATAAAAGTTTGATAGCAATCATCAAAATAATTCCACAAGAATCAACTGGCTATATGAGATTTGCAATAAAGAGTATTTTATATGGTATTGTTTATAAATTTCTTGCAACAAATCCTTTGTATCAGTAAAATGTATAATAAACTTACATGTGTATGCGTATGTATATATATATACACACTTTTTCATTTTTGGAGAGCTGGTCATTAAATATTTATCAGCAAACCACTGGAGACAGTGACAGAGTGGTACACCATCCCTTCAAAATGCATACAAATTCACTTTTCTAAACACTGTTCTTCCAAACCAAACTTTCTCAGCTACTGTCTTCCAACTGTTCTTTTGCTGTGTCAGACTTAGGACAGGTCAAAGTCAGGGCCCCATTGAGTAATAATGACCAAGCTCACACTGTTGAGAAATCAATCATCTCCAAAGTATCTGAGCACAAACAACTGAAATAAGTTTTGTCTCTGCTTAAAGGCTAAGTTTAAAAATAATAAAGGGAGGAAGAGGATAATTCCACCCTAACCCCCTGCCCACCCTCTTTGTGAGCCTAATTCCATCATCTGAACTATTAAACATTCACTCCCATCTCCACCCAATTACCCACCCAAGCTGAGAGGCATCTCTGGGTGCCACCAGGCTCTGACATATGGGACTCATAACCATGAGCAGATAGCATCCCCATTCTTGCCAGAGTAGTGCTACATCTTGGAAAGATTGATGCAGTTGCAAGACTGCCCAGTTATGCTTCTGCTACTATTCTTTCTGACTATGACTAAAGGCCACATGGACCGTGATTAGGGCAGCCATGGGGCCCAAGAAGTCCACAGAATGAAGAGTTCTTCTCAATTACAGTTAAATGCACGAAGAGCAGGAAGCACATCAGTGAGGCAACATCTTTAGGTCGTCCCATCCCCAGAGAGACAGACTGGCAAGGGCAGACAGGAAGACAGGCTGGGCCTCCAATCCAGATGCCTGGAAAGAGCCAGGGGCTCCAGACAGGCTGGGTTCCCACATTCCAGGGCTTAGCTCTGCTCCAACTTGATTCTCATGCCATACACTTGCTTTGTGTTAGCAACAAGAAAGAATCCACAAACTCTGGAGCAATGCACACTCTGTTGCTTATTTTATGCTCACTCTCTCTGTCTTTCTCTCCCCTCCCCTCCCTGTCTTCAGAATGAGCAAAGACACCATAGAAAAACACGTAAGTACAGAATCTCCAGTTTTAAGTAGGGAAAAGAAATTAGTAGAAGCTTGACCCTAAATGTAGGACATTAAACTTCTTATTTGGGTGTAATTATAATATTGCACATAGTATTAAACACTCCCATGGATATATTCCCAACTCTAAATCTCTGTTCTAGGCCAGCATTTCCCAAAGCGTGTTCAGATAGCTGTTTATGCATATTTTATGGAAAAATGGAGGAACAGTTCCACGGTCAAATAAGTTTGGAATATTTCATGTTAAATTTTTAATTAGATGTGTTTGCCACAGGACTTCTCAGAGACTTCAATATGCAGATGTGCTTTGGGAATCTAGTCACTGGAGGGAAGCTCACCACGTTTCCTAAATTTATTTCAGTGCAGAATCCCTCTTCACGGAGTATCTTGTAGAACTAGTGTTCTAAAGAGATTTATAAAATGCTACTTAGGCTCCAACTATTTTCAATAGCTTCCCGTTAATCAGTGTTCAGATTTCCATGACTTTATTCACCTACTCTCTTCTCTCATCTTCAACTATCAAATGATTTGTCTTTCTTCGAGATCCTTTAGGTGCTCTCAAAGCCCCCATCATAATTCTCTTCTCTTCTTTCTTTGCTTGCACAAGACTTTCTCTGTGCCAATGCCACTATCATCACCATAAGCTTTGGGAAGGCAGTGGAGTTTGGCGGGGCAGGGGGTGGTGGTGGCCTGGACAAGAAGCCAGTGATTTGGAGTCAAAGGCCAGCCCCACGTGACCTTGGTCATGCTACTTTACCTTCTAGAGGCTCAGTTTCCTCTTATCTAAAATGGAAAAAATAATATTTTTGTCACAGACCCATTGTGAGGAACTCATGAAAGGGTTTCATGAAAGTACTCTGCTATCATAAAGTGAAACTGAAAAATTATCATTTGCCTCATTTTTCCTAAATTTCTTTTATCATAAGAATCACCTGGGGCCCTTATTAAAAAGAGAGATTTCTCTGAGGAATCTGTTTCTGGGACCTAGAATTTGTAATTTTAACAAGTTTGCCAGGTTGTTAAATCAGAAGAATTTAAAAGGCACTGAATTATCTGAAAGAAATTAGAAATAAATGGTGATTATCATAGCAAAAGCCACAGACAAGTGGGAGATAGTTGGCTGGGGGGTGGGAGGAAGGAAGTAAAGCCAAACACTACAGGTCTCCTCTTACTGATTACACCAGGTAGGTGTGTGTATATCCCTTCGTCGGCCAGAGCTTGGTTGGATATTTGAACTTTGTGCAGTAATTCTTGGAGTACACACTTCTGAAACTATATTGTAAAGTACCCCACTGGTCAGGATTTCTCTAAAGTGGTCCTGATGACTTCTTCATTTGAATCTTGAGTCTTAAAAAAAATCAGTCATAACCTATGGATCATCATAGAGATCTTTATTCAAGAAATCAATTTCACTGCATTTCTAATTAAGGATTCGCTGAGCTCAAGAAAAGGAACGTATCTATGAACCTCCTGGTGACACATAAGGCATTTATAACTCTGTATATAATTGTTGAAGTCTTTATGAATGACCAAAAGAGAAAAAATGACCCATCTCTGAAATAATCTCTTTGTGTGTATTCTTTATGCTTTCTCCATCTAAGAGCTGGGATTACTTTGGGAATTTATGTCTTCAACAGAGGAGCAAAGAAATAAAAATGATATTTGCTTTATTAAAAATAGAATCAACATCCCAAACATAAACTCATTATTTATAGAAAATCCCCTTTTTGTCAAACCACCAACGGACCCTCTACTGCAACTGATTTTTTTAAAAAGTTCAAATAAAAGCTGGGAAAATCTTGTAGCCATTAGACCATAATCGGTATGAATCACCAATTTGTTTTTCCTGACTTTTTCTGCATTCCTTCTATATTTTGCAGTTTATTTTGTTCAATGTTTTCAGCAACAGCTTTGCCAAACCCCAGAATCGAGAAGTCATCCAAGCAAGGAGTGGGTGTGTCCCACTCTGCAAGCTGCTTGCTCAAGTAACAAGGCATACATTTGACTTCTCTCCCTTCTCATTCTTTTTTGTCTGGTTACAGGGACAGGCAGAGAACAATCCGTCCTAAACACTGATAGGTAAGGCCTTAAAGAGTTGAGGATGCCACAAGAAAATTCCGAGTATTAGGACCCTTTCTTTTCCAACTACTCAACGTGCATCTTACAGAGATTGAGGCCTTTAAGAAAAAAACAAAACCAAAAAACTGCAGTTGTGACCAGTTGGCAGCAGCCACACTGTGGCTTAGTTAGTACAATAAATAGTTTACTTTAACTTAGCTCCAGCCTACTGAGTCTCTCTCTTCTACTCCTATACACAGTCTACTTTTTATTTACAAATATTACACATCTGCATGTGAAACCACACTCTCTCTTGTTAAATAGGTATTTATTTCTCTTTCTCCTAACATGGGGAACTAGTTTTGAAGTAAGTTAATCAGATCAGCTCCTTTCACTGCACTAAATATACTGGTATTTCTGGATCTATCCTAGTGGTGGCAGTAGGATGAGTATCAAGTTTATTCATTCAACCATCAATTCATTAATCCATTTATTCATTTATTTATTGTGTAAATATCATTAAGTGCCTATTCTGTGAGGCACAGGTATTGGGTTAAGTAATGGCAATTAAATACATGAAGTCCCTGCCTTGGTGAAACTGTATGGTCTAACGGGAGAAACAAACATTAAGTGAATGATTATATATACATATGTTAAATTTTAATTCTAACAAGGGATGCAAGGAGAATTAAAGGGAGCTATGAAAGTTCATAAAAAGGGAACTAAAGACCATGTATTATATGATTCCATTTATTAAAAATGTCCAGAGTAGGCAAATCTGAACAAACAGAAAAAATAGATTAATGCTTGCTCAGCACTGAGGAGAGAGACTGGAGGGGTTGGGAATGATGGCTAAGGGGAGCAGCAGTTCTTTTTGGGCTAATGAAAATATTCTAAAAGGGATTGTGGTGATGGATAGACAACTCTGTGAATATACTCAAAGCCATTGAATCTGCTTTTCTCTATGCAACACTACCTTCTTTGGTGCTGGATTCATTCTCAGGGTACTCCTGAGACATTACTCAGGTCTGACCTGGTAATGTCACCTACCTCTGCATCATTCATTTGTTGGTCAAGAGAATGTGGTACCAGCATGGGTCACACGCTCACCCCAGGAGATGGAGTCAGCTCCACCAAAACCTTATGCTCTAAGAATAGGGGAAGAGATGGCTCTGTTACCAGATTAAGAGAGGCTAAGCATGCAAAAACAGTCGACATCCACTTTGTCCAGTTTCCTCTTGCAGCCTTGGAATCAAGCTTTTGTCTTGAGGGGCCATGGCCCTTCCGGATACAGACTCACTATATTTCAGCTGCTGGATGCAGCCTGCAATTGCTGGGTCATTCAAAATGTCACACAGAGACCCTTGCACTCTTAACAAATTCTATTACTTAGTTAAATACAACAACAACAAGTCACTAGCTATAACGTAAGATTTTTTTAAAGTTACTATTTTTTGTAAACTGACTTACACAAACATATTAATAATGCCAATTTGCATTGTGGGTTTGAGGGGTTGTTTTTTGGTGGAAGGGGAAGTTGGGATTTTTGTTTGGTTTGATTTCCCTCCTATGCACATAGTCAGCTTCTAGGAGCTCTGAAGTTCCAAGTGGTGTGTAATAAAAAGTAGTCAAGTAACTTACATCTTGACATATTTCCACTAACAAATGTAGAGGAATTATAGGCAACACGTTTATCTGCTAATTACTGTCATATGAAATTTGCTTTGCTAGCAGGAAAACGGAATCACACAACGATGGCAAATTCATAACAGGCATGTCTCGCTCCCCTCTCACATGCAAACATAATGGTTCTCATTTCTACTGTGATCAGATGTGACCTCAGAATCTTCCTCAACACCATGCTTTTGGGACCTATCACCAATCAAATGGAGTTGGAGACCTGGATGAGCTGTGTGAGCGTGGAAAAGTTATTAAATCTTATGAAGCCCTAGTTAACTTGCTTGTACTTAAAAATATACTTGCACTTGATAAAAGGTAGTTATGATTGGAATTATTATTATCATGATTGCCTTCAGATTATACCAAGAAAGAATTGCCTCTGCAGCTTGTCTCCATAGGGTAGTGGTGAGGAGGGCAGGCAGCATCAATGATTCCTTTTTTGGTTTATTTCAGACTTTTTTAATGCCTCAGAAAGAGAGTTCCTGATTACTAGGAAATGTATACTTTCATGAGTGGCCAAGATGAGAACCTCCAGAAGAAAAACTGCACAATTCCATAGGAAGCCATGGAAAAAGATACTGTCCATTCTGTCTCTCAGTGTCTTTTATACAATGACTCATGTGATAAATGCCTAAGTATAGTTCCAGGAAAAAGTTTGTCTCTACAGAAAAATTTGTATGTTGTCCATTGTCATACAACCAAAACTAAGTAACCCAACATGTTTCCACTTCTTCTTTGCTGCCAGAAAGCTTGTGCCAAGATGTATTACCCAAGTGTTATAATTAGCCCCAATCAGGTGCCTAAAGCCATCAGCTTCTTTTGCATCCTTCAGACAGTCCCAGTTTTCTTTTACCCTTGAATGGTTTATTTTATGGTGATTGAAGCTGTAAGTTTCTTCAGTCTCCCTGGAAGAGTTGGGTCACCTGACCTTTTAATGTCTCTTTGAACTACAAAACTCTATGAAGTCTTCAGTAACAATCATTAGAGCAAGATGATTAGCTCTAAATGGAACTTACAGCCTCTGGTATTCCAATAAGTGGAGGAGAGATGAAGAGATTTAAAATGCCTTAAGAATCTAAATAGGCTAAGCACTCTACTTACTACTCTAGTGTTCTTAAGCTTACCAGCCTGGGAGTACAGATGTGGCCATGTTGACATTTGCAGCCACATCTGCAGCTCAGCGACCCCACCACCCCTTGCAAAGAAGCAGAGCTTCAGAGTCTCTCTTGATTATTCCTGGGAGTCAATAGCAGTGTCTCATGGGAATTCCATGTTCTTGGGATGTTGCTATCGTGAATACAGGTTTTGTCAGCTGGGCATGTTCCCATCCAGTCAACCCTCACTGCTCCTCTGGTAGGCTCTGACCTACATAGAATGAAGTCCTCTGAAAAAAAATCCCAAACATGCAAACAATGTGCCAAAATATTGCTATATATTTTCTTTCCCTTGGTGCCGTTCCATGAAGTAATGGGAAAACCATCTCCCCACTCCTTCCAGTGGAGTAAAAATGGGTATAATATGGGCAGAATTGCCCATGAAAGGAATATCAAGGGTGAAGACCATTGTTTCTAGATCTAGCCTTAAGGAGCTTCAACTCAAGCTGGCTGGGGAGGCAGCAAAGGAGACTAAAGAGGAGGAGCCAGAAAGGTGGGAACAAAATGCAAGACAGGATGGTGTTGAAAACTCTGAGAGCCGAACATGTTTCACACAGGAGCACCAAACACTGCTATAAGCGTTATTAAGCTTTCACAGCACCAAGAGGCCAATGCTGTCCCTCCCGTGTTGCAGGTGAAGAATCTAGGCTCAGACAGACTAATGTGGTTTGCCCAAGAGCATAAAGCTGGTTAGCTTCGGGCTGAGACTCAAAGCCAAGTTTGCTGTGCTCTGGCCATGACACGCCTGTGTGAGACGGATTGCAGAACATGCCTTTTCTGTTCCTCTAATCTTGTCAAGGTTTATTTCCCAAACTTACAATAGACTATGTTTCTATTACTATGCTTCCAAAGTCAACTTCTCCCTCTGACAAATGCCAAGGGCAGCGACTGAATGGCTGAAGAAATCAGACGCCCATCGTCTTATTTGGGCCATGGAAACAAGGAGGAAAGAATTTACAAGGGCAGATTTGAAACTGAGATAGGGTTTGGAGATTTCTCTTTTTAATGTTGTTTTCTACCAATATTCTAGTAGATGTAAATATGCTTCATAAAATTATAAAGCATATATATATATATATATATATATATGAGATTATCAGCTTTATTGGAGCATGAGAAAAGAATGGATCTTTGGGGATTCGGTATTTGCTTATTCTAGCTACAAGCCAACATCAATACATAAAGCAAGATTGAGAAACTCTATAATAATATTCTATTTTTACTGACAGAAGTCTCTGCCCATCTGTGTCATCTGTGTGACTGACTTTTTTTGGAAGTGGGGTGGATGAAAAAGACTAGAAATACTCTGAGAGTTAGGAGACAAAATATTGTTTTGAGGGGAAAAGCATATTATCTGAATATTTTTCTAGGTTCTGGCCTTCCATTACTGCAGCCTCCTTGACTCTTTAAAAAGGGACCAACAGTATTTTGAAGCTCCTGGGAGCAAGCTGGAGGATGCTCAGCCAGACTGGGCACTCAACCTATGCCGCTCCTGAGTTCATTAACATAAGACATGTATTGAGGCATCTCATACCACCAGGAAGCTTTATTTCCCTATAATCATAGGATAGTTAGAGAGAGTAAACACTCTGAAGACGTGGCCAGTGTTTTTAATATTTTTTTAAGGATATGGAACCCTCTGTGTGCATGTGTAAATATAACAAGTTGAAAAATATTATCTTGACATTTGACATCTTAATCCCTCTAAGAGAGGAAGCTATCATTGTTTAAAAAATACCTTGGTAAACATGCCTGGGATATGACATCAGTGGGAGCCAAGACCTCAGAGGAGAAAGAAGACAAACTGTTCTGGATGAGAACAGAGGAGGGACATGGGCAAATTTTTGTTTTTGCTCCTGAATGGGAGGACTGGTGAGTGAGGGGGAAAAAATGGAGACAGGACTGAGAAGAACCAGAAATTAAAATAATAGTAGCAATAGCCTAACATGTACACATATATGAGATCTGTCTATCTATCTATCTATCTACCTATCTACCTACCTACCTATCGATCTATCATCAATATATCTATTATCCATCATCTATCTATCTATTTGCATATATAAGCTATAATACCTGCCTCTGTTCTAATCGTTTTACTTACATTAACTCATTCCATCTTCATATGAATCCAAGTGGATACTATAATACTATAGTCCTCATTTTAAATATGAGAAACTGAGGCACAGAAAGGCTAAGTAACTTGCCCACATCCCACAACTAGCAAATATGGAGGAGTTAAGGAGTAGGGGAAATGGCATCTTAAAACCACAAATGTCAGCTATTGAAGTTAATTTGCCTTGCTGTAAAATAAAACTGTTTTTACTTCTTCCCCCTCACCGCAATCAAAAAATGCCTTTTGTAAAATCTACACATATTTTGGGTAATTGAGTTCATTTTTATGGAATCCAAAGAAAGGACCCATGTCTGGGCCCAGTGCAATGTCACAGGGTGATCCAGTGACCTGAGAGATAGGAGGGGCCGTGAAAAATGTGCTCCAATTCCGAGAACTCAGAGTCTTGCACAAAATTTTGAACTTTGGAATTGGTGGATTTTAAGCAATTTAAACAAGATCTCAGGAGGCAAGGAAAGCCCAAATGACGTCTGGGAACCCTGATGGAAGCAGAGCTCCTCTGGTTGAAATGGGTGGGGCAGTGCCCTATCAGGATGGCCTCCCTCCTGCCCCAATGGCAGCCCTGAGGTTATTATGCAGATGCCAGACTCCACTGACTTAGAGCTCTTATTTTATCCATGATCAAGCTGAGAGGAAGGAAGGACTTCATTTTTACCCTAAGAGGCTGTAAACTGGCTTAATTTTGTGTTGATCAGTGATTTAGAAAGAAAAAAAAAACCTTTTACTGTAATTACTAATATTTAAAAAGTAGTGAATTTTCTATTTTAAAGGTCAGCTTTCTTGTTTGTCTTGAAAATCTGGACACCAGTGCTGTTTTCCAGCAGAAAAACACTTCACCAAAGGTGGGTCACACCACCACCTTTGCAGAGGAAGGCATGAAATTTCCAGAGTAGCCGGGTCTCCACTCTACCAGCTGTAGTTATTTACTACCTGATCAGGGGTAGAATCTGAGGCCCCTGCTATAACACACAGATGACAGAGTTAGTGCCAACTCAGACTTGCACCTAAATTTCTGGCTTCCTTGTTCAGAGTTTTTCTGTATCATAGTGATCAGATCCCAGAACCAATTTTTTTTTAACTAAAGTATTCCAGTGCCTGGTATAGCACTTGGCACGCCAGAAGAACTCAATACATATTTCTTGACACAAAGATAAATAGGTGGATGAAAGCTCGCAGTGGCCAAGGAGCAAAAGGAGATACATCCCCTTCTCTCCTTCCCCACACCACCATCACCAAAGAGCTTCACAGACAGGACAAGGGTCCCTGCTGACTTTGCTCCTTTAAAGAGAATCTGCAAGATACACTATTCTATCGAGGCCTGAAGCTCTCCATCTAAGGAAGAAATGCACCACCTCTTCTTAAGTATCAACTGCTCCAGCCAGTTCCCAAGGTCATGCTTCTCAAACTCTGGACCTGAAGAGGACAGGGCAACTCAAGCCAAAAGCAGGGGTGTGGGCAACTCAGAGGGGTTTCAAAAGATATGGTGGAACTCAAGGAAAAATCTCAAGGGAATCAGAAGCTGAGTCATCATGATAAACCCCAGATCCCACAGCACAGCTCTGAGCAGCTCTGCTGTTGGCTGGGTTGTATTTTAAGCCTTAATTATTATTCTTTTATGTTTGCAGTCTTGGAGCCTTGCTATTAAAGTGCTTTCAAATGTTTGGGAAGTCAGTGGTGTTTAAGTTTATCCTCTTACTGTTTGGATGACAGGAATTATTTGTAAACGGAGCACCCTGCCAGTTACCAGCATTTATTTGCAGTTATATCACTAATGTTTTTGAAACTTGTGTTTATCTATAATTTGACACATCAAGAGGACTTTTGCTCTTGGCCCAAGCTCCTGCCAAAGCAAAGGGTTATGTGTTAAAGTTGCTTTCATCAGACCTTCACAGACCCAATGGCCGACTCTCACACCTCCCTCGCATCAGGGTTACCCAAACTGAAGTTAAGAAAGCAATTGAACACATATGTGAAAAGTTGGAGAGCCCAAGTAAGAGAAAAGGGGGTAGGGGGTGGAGGGCAAGCTCCACTTGGAGTAATGTTTTAAATAAAGGGCTGTTTTCAGAGAAGCTGGCTCTGACATCCACAAAGGCAATTTGGCAGAAGACCTAGCAACTCTCATCCACCTCTGTACTGATTATGATGATTGCCCTTTGCTCTGCTTCAAAACTCAGAGGAAGCTGTGTCGGCACCCGGAGGCATCTGTTTCACTCTGCTTGCTTACCCACCATTGCAGTTAAGCCCTGGGAAATCCTATCTTGGCCGATATGTGGAGAAAAGCTCTCAGTTGGAAAGATGAATGCTTTTTGTGATGGATTTTGAAAATCACAGTACTTCATAGCTGGAAGAAGACCCTCAGAGATGATCTAGTCCAAACCCCAGCTTATCTAATTCATGTATTCATTCAACAGACATTTGCCAAGCTGCTTCCACATGCCGGGCACCATTCAGCACGATGAAGAAATACCGCAAACCGAACAGACAGACAAGGCTCTACTTTCATGCAGCAAGTAAACAAATACCATCATCTCAGGGAGTGCAAACTTCTTTGAAGAAGACAAAACAGCATACTGTGCTAAAGAGTGATTGAAGAAGTGGTTCTTTAGATAAGAAGATGCTGAGAGGAGGCAATGTTTGTCCTGGGAATAAATGATAAGAAACTAGTCAAGCAAAGATCTCTGAGAAGGTAGACAGAAAAAACAGCAAGTGCAACTGAGATAGATCAAGCCTGGTATGCCAGAGAGCAGAAAACTCGAGCTTATATGGTGAAGTTGAAGAGGAGCAGGGACCAGGTATGTCCAGGGCTCACCCTGGAGCCCAGGATGTGGGGTTTTATCTAATCCAAATGGAAGCATGAACAGTAACAGGACTCAGTGGCTGTCACACAGCAGATGCAAGCACAGGTCTCTCCACCCCTATTTGGGACTTTTCAACCAGCACATGTTATCCCTAAAACAAAAGCTGCTATCCTTTCTCTCATATTTTCTCACCAGATTTGTGCTTCCAGGAGGCACTGCATATAGGAAATAGGGTTTGGCACAACACAGAGGAATTAATCTATGAATATGTCGCTCTCATAATGAAAATTACTCTTGATTAAAATGATCCCTCAGCCTGAGTTGTTTTATGTTTGTGATGGTTAATATTGAGTGTCAACTTGATTGGATCCAGTGAGCAACGAGTAGCAAACAGATTGGACTTATTGGTGAGACATTTGTGTGCCAGGGGATGGGAGATAAATCCAACTAAAATTCAGGGACCTTCTACCTCAGTAAAATTTCTAGCAGTCCAATGGTGTGGGGCATGTCGAGATATGCCTTCTAAGGAGAAGGATAAATTGCTGCATTTGGCCCCTCCTACAACCAAGAAAGAGGCTCAATGCCTAGTGGGCCTACTTGGATTTTGGAGGCAACACATTCCTCATTTGGGTGTGTTATTCCAGCCCGTTTGTTGAGTGACCCAAAAGGCTGCCAATTTTGAGTGGAGTCCAGAAAAGGAGAGGGCTCTGCAACAGGTCCGGGCTGCTGTGCAATCTGCTCTGCCCCTTGGGCCATATGACCCAGCAGATCCAATGGTGCTTGAGGTGTCAGTGGCAGATAGGGATGCTGTTTGGAGCCTTTTACAGGCCCCCATAGGTGAATCATAGTGGAGGCCTCTAGGATTTTGGAGCAAGGCCCTGCCATCTTCTGCAGATAACTACTTTCCTTTTGAAAGACAGCTCTTGGCCTGTTACTGGGCTTTGGTAGAAAATGAACATTTGACTATGGGTCATTAAGTCACCATGTGACCTGGACTGCCTATCATGAACTGGGTACTTTCTGACCCATCTAGCCATAAAGTGGGTCATGACAGCAGCATTCCATCATCAAATGGAAGTGGTATATACGTGATCGGGCTCAGGTAGGTCCTGAAGGCACAAGTAAGTTACATGAGGAAGTGGCTCAAATGCCCACGGTCTCCACTCCTGCCACCCTGCCTTCTCTCCCCCAGCCTGCACCAATGGCATGTGGGGAGTTCCCTATGATCAGCTGACAGACGAAGAGGAGACCAGGCCTTGGTTCACAGATGGTTCTGAACGATATGCAGGCACCACCTGAAAGTGGACAGCTGCAGCACTACAGCCCCTTTCTAGGACATCCCTGAAGGACAGTGGTGAAGGGAATTCTTCCCAGTGGGCAGAACTTTGAGTGGTGCACTTGGCTGTGCACTTTGCTTGGAAGGAGAAATGGCCAGATGTACAATTATATACTGATTAATGGGCTATAGCCAATGGTTTGGCTGGATGGTCAGGGACTTGGAAGAAGCATGATTGGAAAATCGGTGACAACGAAATTTGGGG
This sequence comes from Symphalangus syndactylus, assembly GCF_028878055.3. Classification (NCBI taxonomy): domain Eukaryota; kingdom Metazoa; phylum Chordata; class Mammalia; order Primates; family Hylobatidae; genus Symphalangus; species Symphalangus syndactylus. Next base: position 17,275,852 of record NC_072429.2, on the reverse strand, counting down.
AAGAGGTATGTGACCTCTCTGAGTGGTCAAAAGTTGTAAAGATATTTGTATCCCATGTGAGTGCTCACCAAAGGATGACCTCAGCAGAGGAGGATTTTAATAATCAAATGGATAGGATGACCCATTCTGTAAACGGCGTTCAGCCTCTTTTCCCAGCCACCCCGGTCATTGCCCAATAGGCCCATGAATAAAGTGGCCCTGGTGGCAGGGATGGAGGTTATGCATAGGCTCAGCAACATGGGCTTCCATTCACCAAGGCTGACCTGGCTACAGCCACCACTGACTGCCCAATTTGCCAGTGCCAGAGACCAACACTGAGCCCTTGATATGATACCATTTCTTGGGGTGATCAGCCAGCTACTCGGTGGCTGATTGACCCAGACTATCAAGATGAAATCAGTCCACTACTCCACAATGGAGGTAAGGAAGAGTACATGTGGAATACAGGAGATCCCTTAGGGCGTCTCAGTATTACCATGCCTTTGATTAAGGTCAATAGGAAACTACAACAACCCAATCCAGGGAGGACTACAAATGGCCCAGACCCTTCAATAATGAAGGTTTGGGTCATTCCACCAGGTAAAAAACCATGACCCACTGAGGTGCTTGCTGAAGAAGGTAGTTATCAATACCAGATACAACCACGTGACCAGTTGCAAAAACAAGGACTGAAATTGTCATGAGTATTTCCTTATTTTGTTAAGAACATTTGTGCATGTATACACTTGTCCTAAGAAAATATCTTCATTTTATTTCCTTTATTTTTCCTGTATCATGGGACATAAGATTTATCGACTTTATATCAGCATTTAAGAGTTGTTAACTTTATGTAACACTATTCAGATTAAGGATTAGTGCACTTCCAGTTGTACGAAGGATAGCTGTATTATGTTGTGCATAATTGCGACCTTATTATTGTCTTTATTTGACAATTATGTGTGATTTCAGGGGATGTGTAATGTGTTCAAGTTAACAAGGGATGGACTTGTGATGGTTAATATTGATTGTCAACTTGATTGGATCAAAGGACGCAAAGTATTGTTCCTGGGTATATCTGTGAGGGTGTTGCCAAAGGAGATTAACATTTGAGTCAGTGGACTGGGAGAGGCAGACCCACCTCAATCTGGGTGGGTACCATCTAATCAGCTGCCAGTATATCTAGGATAAACCAGGCAGAAGAAAGTCGAATGAAGACTTGCTGGGTTTTCCAGCCTTCATCTTTTCTCTTGTGCTGGGTGCTTCCTGCCCCCGAACATCAGACTCCAAGTTCTTCAGCTTTTGGACACTTGGACTTACACCAGTGGTTTGCCAGGGGCCCTCAGGCCTTTGGCCACAGACTGAAGGCTGCACTGTTGGCTTCCCTACTTTTGAGGTCTTGGGACTCGGATCGGCTTCTCTGCTCCTCAGGTTGCGGACGGCCTATTGAGGGAGTTCACCTTGTGATCATGAAAGTCAAAACTCCTTAGTAAACTCTCCTTCATATATACATCTGTCCTACTAGTTCTGATCCTTTAGAGTATCCTGACTCATACAATGTTCCTGTTTCTCCACGTGCTTTTCAGCATTTCCCATTCTCTCTGATCCAGATTAATAGGAGAAGAAAATTCCCATATCCAGCATTACCCAAACTACACTAATTTGTTGATTAACTTTAGAGGTTTTGCCATATCTGTGGCTCATATTTACTATTTTTTCACCTTTTGTTTTTTGTAAGAGACAAGGCCTCATTCTGTTGCCCAGGCTGGAGTGCAATGGCATGATCATAGCTCACTGCAGCCTCAAACTCCTGAGCTCAAGCAATACCCTTGTCTCAGCCTCCCAAGTAGCTGAGACTACCGGCGCATGCCATCATGCCCAGCTAATTTTGTATTTCTTTGTAGAGATGGAGTCTCACTATGTTGCCCAGGCTGGTCTCAAACACCTGGTCTCAAGCAATCCTCCTCCCTCATCCTCCCAAAGTGATGGGAGTACAGGTGCGATCCACTGCACCTGGTCCTTTTTTACTGAATATTTTTATTTAAACTGACTTATTATTTTAAAATTATTTCTACCTGCCCCAATTGATAGCACTCATAAAATTATGTTTGATATGCTAACCAGATTGTTTTTATTTTATTGCACTGTAAAGTAAACACAATATTATAGTTTAAAAGTTTTGACCTTTGTACCACCTAACATCATACCCCAGGGAAATAGTTTTTAGGGGAAAACCCCACTTCTTATACCTAATAGAGGGCATGCTCTCTAAGAAGGTAGGGAAGTAAGATTCCCTTTCTGCTTCTCTCTTTTATTTTATATAATCCAGCATATAAACAGAACCAAAGACAAAAACCACATGATTATCTCAATAGATGCAGAAAAGGCCTTTGACAAAATTCAACAACGCTTCATGCTAAAAACTCTCAATAAATTAGGTAATGATGGGACGTATCTCAAAATCATAAGAGCTATCTATGACAAACCCACAGCCAATATCATACTGAATGGGCAAAAACTGGAAGCATTCCCTTTGAAAATGGGCATAAGACAGGGATGCCCTCTCTCACCACTCCTATTCAACATAGTGTTGGAAGTTCTGGCCCGGGCAATTAGACAGGAAAAGGAAATAAAGGGTATTCAATTAGGAAAAGAGGAAGTCAAATTGTCCCTGTTTGCAGATGACATGATTGTATATCTAGAAAACCCCATTGTCTCAGCCCAAAATCTCCTTAAGCTGATAAGCAACTTCAGTAAAGTCTCAGGATACAAAATCAATGTACAAAAATCACAAGCATTCTTATACACCAATAACAAACAGAGAGCCAAATCATGAGTGAACTCCCATCCACAATTGCTTCAAAGAGAATAAAATACCTAGGAATCCAACTTACAAGGGATGTGAAGGACCTCTTCAAGGAGAACTACAAACCACTGCTCAATGAAATAAAAGAGGATACAAACAAATGGAAGAACATTCTATGCTCATGGGTTGGAAGAATCAATATCGTGAAAATGGCCATACTGCCGAAGATAATTTATAGATTCAATGCCATCCCCATCAAGCTACCAATGACTTTCTTCACAGAATTGGAAAAAACTACTTTAAAGTTCATATGGAACCAAAAAAGAGCCCGCATCACCAAGTCAATCCTAAGCCAAAAGAACAAAGCTGGAGGCATCACGCTACCTGACTTCAAACTACACTACAAGTCTACAGTAACCAAAACAGCATAGTACTGGTACCAAAACAGAGATATAGATCAATGGAACAGAACAGAGCCCTCAGAAATAACGCCACATATCTACAACTATCTGATCTTTGACAAACCTGACAAAAACAAGCAATGGGGAAAGGATTCCCTATTTAATAAATGGTGCTGGGGAAACTGGCTAGCCATATGTAGAAAGCTGAAACTGGATCCCTTCCTTTCACCTTATACAAAAATTAATTCAAGATGGATTAAAGACTTACATGTTAGACCTAAAACCATAAAAACCCTAGAAGAAAACCTAGGCATTACCATTCAGGACATACGCATGGGCAAGGACTTCATGTCTAAAACACCAAAAGCAATGGCAACAAAAGCCAAAATAGACAAATGGGATCTAATTAAACTAAAGAGCTTCTGCACAGCAAAAGAAACTACCATCAGAGTGAACAGGCAACCTACAAAATGGGAGAAAATTTTTGCAACTTACTCGTCTGACAAAGGGCTAATATCCAGAATCTACAATGAACTCAAACAAATTTACAAGAAAAAAACAAACAACCCCATCAAAAAGTGGGCAAAGGATATGAACAGACACTTCCAAAAGAAGACATTTATGCAGCCAAAAGACGCATGAAAAAATGTTCATCATCACTGGCCATCAGAGAAATGCAAATCAAAACCACATTGAGATACCGTCTCACACCAGTTAGAATGGCGATCATTAAAAAGTCAGGAAACAACAGGTGCTGGAGAGGATGTGGAGAAATAGGAACACTTTTATGCTGTTGGTGGGACTGCTTCTAATGTAAACATTCAAGCCAACTTCCAATTGCTGCTCTTATTTCAAGTATCAAATGTACAAAATCCAGCCTGGGCAACATGGTGAAACCCCATCTCTACAAAAAATAAGAAAACTAGCTGGGCATGGTGGCACACCTGTAGTCCCAGCTATTCAGGAGGGGAGACTGAGATAGGAGGATCACCTGAGCCCAAGGAGGTCAAGGCTGCAGTGAGCCATGATTGTGCCACTGTACTCCAGCCTGAGCGACAGAATGATACTCTGTCTAAAAAATAATATAAAAAAAGGAATATGCAAAATCACCAGAACATCTTATTTCTGAAAAGCGTAAGAAACCATGAACTCTTCAACTTCCTTGGAAAGTGCCACCTGTAAGTGACTACTGTAAGTAACATGGGAGAAGAGCAGACAGAATTCTCTCTGGACAGCCATCACCAAATGGCAGAGGCACGCATGTGCCACCGAGCAACAATAGCCAACATTCAACAAAACCAAGCACATTTTAAAAAATCTTTAGTGTGAAAATTCAAACATTTAAGAGAACAATATCTCATGGACCCATCACCTGCTTTTGGCCAATTTTGTTTCATCCATACTCACACCCATTTCTCCCTCCCCAGTGTGTTACTGAGAGGCAAAATCACAAACATGGTTTCATTTCACCTGTAAGGATTTCAGTATGTGTCTTTAGAAGGAGTTTTATTTTGACTATGATCATAGTATCAGTAGGTTGCAACAAAACTAAAAATTCTTTAATATCATAAAATAATTAGTGTTCAAAACGTAATTTTTTTACCATTGTTTTGTCCAAATCAGGATCCAAGTAAGATTCACATAACCTATTTGATTAGTGTCTTCATAAGTAATTTGTAATCCATTGTCCCTCCGCCCACCTTTTTCTTGTAATTTATTTGTGAAAGAAATTTGCCCTTTCTTTGTCCTAAAGACTTACCTACATTGTGGATCTTTTTTGATTGCATCCTTGCAGTGTGCATTAAACATATTGCTCTGTTCTCTACTTGCTGTTTAACTCCGGAGCTGTTCTGTCCAACATGTAGGCACACATACCTATTGAGCACTTGAAATATGGTCTAAACAGGGATGTTCTGTCAGTGTAAAATACATACCAGATTCCAAAGACTTAGTTTTAAAAAATGTAAAATATCCACTAATAATGTTTATATAGATTATATGTTGAAACAATAACATTTTGTGTTGGGTTGAATAAAATTATTAAAATTAATTTATACTTGTATTTATTTATTTATTTATTTATTTATTTATTTATTTATTTTTGGAGACAAAGTCTTGCTCTGTTACCCGGGCTGGAGCACAGTGATGTGACCATGGCTCACTGCAGCCTAGGCCTCTGGGGCTCAAGCGGTTCTCCCGCCTCAGCTCCCCAAGTAGCTGGGACTACAGTCATGCGCCACCACACCTGGCTAACTTTTTTGTATTTTTTGTAGACACAGGGTTTTGCCATGTTTCCCAGGCTGTTCTTGAACTCCTGGGCTCAAGTGATCTGCCTGCCTCAGCCTCCCGAAGTGCTGGAACTACAAGCATGAGCCACCGCACTTAACCAATATCTTTTTATTTTTAATGTGGCTATGAGAAACTTTAAAATTATATATGTGGCTCACATATTTTTATTGGCCAGCATTATGTAAGAGCCTTAATCAGGTTCAGATTTGATGCTTCGGCAAGAGTATCTTGTGTGTACTCTCTAATATATTATACCAGGGGACACAGAATGACTGTTGTCTTTGTGTGTGTGTGATGTTAGGATTGATTAGTGGGTCCACATGTTGTTAGCTTTATCCATTTATCCTAAAACTACATATCAGACTGTCACATAACAATCTTAGCAGCCATTCATAGTTACTGTCTTAAACAAGTTTCTCAGCCTGAGTACTATGGACATTTAGGGCGGGAGAATTCTTTGTTGTGGGAGGCTGTTCTGTTCATTACAGGATGTTTGGCAGTTTCCCTGGTCTCTATCTACTAGATGCCAGCAACACTTTTCCTGGCCTCTAGATGGGACAATAAAAAAGTCTCTAAGAGATGGTCAAATATGCAAAATCACCTCCCAACCCATCTCCCCACCCCCAATTTATGATACATTTGGTCTAGAGCCATTATCTCACTAGGGCCAAACATAAATTGAACCTCTTCAGTGATGTCTTCCCTAACACGATCTTCCTACAACCCAAAATTAACCATCGTCATTGTGCTACTTCCCTGTGTTGCTCTCTAGGAGCATTTATTGTATTATTTCACAATTGCTTGAGTCTGTTTTCCTCTCTGGAATGTAAGTTCCTCAAGGGTAGCTTCCACACCTATGTATTCTACTGCCTGGCAAAACACCTGAATGTGGGCTCAATGGATTAAATGCCAAGTAAAGTTAAGAGCCAAAGTCTCTAGGAGTTCCCTGATCCATCAAGTGGAAAAGCGGGACCACCCAACCAGTTCCTCAGTAATTATTTGTGGAGTTTGCCTATAAGAAGATTCTTAAGTAAAATGTACTGTTTTTGATAAGAAAATTAGAGTCATATCTGCCATCAGACTTGGGAATTTATTCGCTTATTCAAGAAACAGGTACTGGACAAACTACTGGACAAATGCTTTTCTCAAAACTAGAGATACAGTGAAGAATAAGCTGGAGAAGGTCCTCCCCTGCAGATGGTATATCCTTACAGTAGAGAGTACTGCTAGGGGCCAAAAAACAGATACAGAAATAAATACATAAATAAGCCAAAGAATCTCAACTTGGGATATAAGTGAATAAAGAAAATAGACAACATGATGTGCTAAAAGTATGAACAGGAAAGCAACTACACTAGACAGATTGAAAAAATGAGATGGGAAAAGCCACAGACAAAGCAGGGAAGAGAATTCCAGACAGAAGAAAGAGAAAATGCCAGGGCTCTGCAGTAGAAAAGAGCAATCCGTTTTCAAAGTGCAGAACATCGGCCTATGGGTCGGGGTGAGCAGAGCACGCTGAGCAAGAGGCTGTGGAGCATGATAAGTCAGAGGCATGGGCAGGACAGCGTGGCTATAGTCCAGATCTGGGCTTTATTCAAAGAGTGAGAAGCTATTGCACAACTTAAACCATGGATGTAAAATAATATGAGATACATATTTTTAAAATAACAGCTTCACTGAGATATAATCCACCTACCATACAATTCATTCTTTTAAAGAGTATAATGCAGTGGTTTTTAGTATGTTTACATACTTGGGCAACCATTACCACTATCTAATTTACAAAATTTTGTCATCTTAAACAGAAACCCCATACCTGTTCACAGTCACTCTCATTCTCTCCTACTCCCAGATCCTGGCAACTGCTAATCTACTTTTTTTTTCTATGGATTTGCCTATTCTGTATATTTCATATAAATGGAATCAACAATATGTGACGTTTTGTGTCTAGTTTCTTTCACTTAGAATACATTTTCATGGTTCATTTATGTTATAGCATGAATCAGTACAGTACTTCATCCCTTTATATGGCTGAATAATATTATATGGTATGAATATATCATTTTATTCATCTGTTGATTAACATTTGTGTTGTTTTCACTTTTTGGCTATTATGAAAAAGGCTGTTATAAACACTTGTATACAAGTTTTTTGTAAACATATGTTTTCATTTCTCTTGGGCATAGGTTTAAAAATGGAATTATTGGCTCATGTGGTAATTCTATGTTTAATTTTTTGGGGAATTGCCAAACCATTTTCCAAAGTGGCTGTACAATTTTACAGTCCCATCGGCAACCAATGGTGGCTTCACTTTCTTCACATCCTTGCCAACACGTATTGATGTCTGTCTTTTTTTATTTTAGCCTTCTTAGTGGGTATAGAGTGATATCTCACTGTAGTATTGATTTTCAGCTCCATAATGACTAATGATATTGAGCATCTTTCCATGTGTCTCTTGGTGGTTTTACATCTTCTTAGAGGAAATGCTTATTCAAATCATTTGCTCATTTTTAATTGGGTTGTCTTTTTATTTTTGAGTTGGAAAAGTTCTTTATATTCCTAGATAAAAGTTCCTTATCAGATTTATAATTTGCAAATATTTTCTCCCTTTCTGTAGGTTGTCTTTTCACTTTCTTGATGGTGTTCTTTGAAGCACAATGTTTTTAAATTTTTATGAAGTTCAAATTTCCTATTTGTTTCTTTGGTCTATGATGCTTTCAGTGTTATATCTAATAAGGCTTTGCCTAACTCAATGTCACAAAGATTTACTTCTATGTTTTCTGCTAAAAATGCTATGGTTTTAACTCTATGTTTAGGTCTTTAATCCATTTGAATTAATTTTTGTATGTGATGGGAGAAAGAGATCCAACTTTATCTTTTGCATGTAGATATGTAGTTGTTCCAGCATCATTTGTTTAAAACATTATTCTTTTCCCATTGAATGATCTTGACCTCTATGTCAAAAGTTAGTTGAGCTGCGCGTGCTGGCTCATGCCTGTAATCCCAGCACTTTGGGAGGCTAAAGCAGGCGAATCACTTGAGCCCAGGAGTTCAAGACCATCCTGGGCAATATGGCAAAACCCTGTCTCTGCATAAAAGACAAAAATTAGCTGGGTGTGGTGGCACACTACTGTAGTCCCAGCTACTTAGGAGGCTGAGGTGGGAGGATCACTTGAGCCCAGGAGGCAGAGGTTGCAGTGAGCTGAGATCGTGCCACTGCACTCCAGCCTGGATGAAAGAGCAAGACTCTGTCTCAAAAACAAAACAATAACAACAAAAAAGAAGTCAGTTGACTATAAATGTGAGCGTTTATTTATGATTTCTCAATTCTATTGAATGAACCTATTGTATGCCAGTACCACACAGTCTAGATTACCATAGATTAGTTTTGAGAAGTGTAAGTCCCCAATTTTCTTCTTTAATTTCTCTCAATAGTGTTTTATACTTATCACTGTATACATCTTGTCTTCTTTATTGAGATTATTTCTAAGTATTTTATTATTCTTGATGCTACTGCAAGTGTAATGTTTTAAATTTCATTTTGGATTGTTCATTAGTAGTGTATAGAAATATGCATATGCTGCAACCTTCCTGAAATCATTTAATAGTTTTAATAGTATACACTATTCTTGTGCTTGGTCTTAGGGGTAAAGTTTTCACTCTTTCACCATTAAGTATGATGTTAGAAGTACAGGCCAGCTGCAGTGGCTCACACTTGTAATCCCAGAACTTTGGGAGGCTGAGGCAGGAGGATTCCTTGAGCCCAGAAGTTTGAGACCAGCCCAGGCAACATGGAAAAACCTCATCTAAAAAAATTTAAAAATGAGTCAGATGTGGTGGTACATAACCTGTAGTCCCATCTACTCTGGAGGTTGAGGTGGGAGGATTGCTTGAGCCCCAGAGATTGAGGCTGCAGTAAGCCATGATCATGCCACTGCACGCCTTTCAAGACCCTGTCTCAAAAAACAGTCTGTATTTCTTAGATGTCCTTTATCGAAATGAGAAAGTTTCTTTGTATTTTTAGTTTGTTAGGTGTTTCCGTCATGAAAGGGTGTTAGCATTTTGTCAACACCTTTTCTGAGTCAATGGCATTACCATGTGTTTTATGTTATTTATTCTATTAATATGATGTATTACATTGATTTTCATATGTTAAGCCAACTTTGCATTCTTGGGATAAATCCTACTTGGTCATGGTATATAATCTTTCAAATATGTTCCTGGATTCGGTTTGCTAGTATTTGTTGGGAATTTTTTCATTTATATTCATAAGGGATATTGGACTGTAGTTTTCTGGTGATACTTCTGCCTGGTTTTGGTATCAAAGTAATACTGGCTTTACAGAATGTGTTAGAATGTGCTCCCTCCTCTAAATTTTGGGAGTTTGCAGAAGGTTGATATTAATTATTTTTAGACATATGGTAGAATTAAAGAGTGAATCCAACTGGGCCTGGGCCTTTCCTTGTGGGAAGATCCTATTACTACTAATTCACTCCATGTAGTTATTGTAAGTCTACTCAGATTGTCTATTTCTAAAAGTTTGTCCATTTCATCTATGTCATCTAATTTGTTGATAGACAATTGTTTGTAGAATTCCTTTATGATACATTTTATTTTGTTAAGTTCAGTAGTGATGTTCCCATTTTCTTTCCTAAGTTTAGCAATTTGAGTCTTCTCTCTTTTTTCTTGCTCCATTTAGTTAAAAGTGTCAGTTTCATTGATCTTTTCAAAGAATCAAATTTTGATTTCATTGGTTTGCTCTTTTCTTTTTCTAATCCCTTTTTTCCTAATAATTTCCACTCTCATCTGCATTATTTTCTTCCTTCTGCTAGCTTTGCATTTAGTGTAATCTTCTTTTTCTAGGTTTGTAAAGTGGCAGTTTAAGCTGTTGATTTGGGATTTTTTTTAATATCAACAGTAACAGGTAAAGTTTCTCTCTAAGCATTGCTTTCACTACATACCGTAAGTTTATGGATCTGTGTTTTTGTTTTCATTCATCTCAAAGTTGTTTTTTTTTTTTTTTTTTTCCTTTTGAGATGGAGTATTGCTCTGTCTCCCAGGCTGGAACACAGTGGCGCAATCTCAGCTCACTGCAACTTCCACCTTCTGGGTTCAAGCAATACTCCTGCTTTAGCCTCCTGAGTAGCTAGGATTACAGGTGTGCATCAACACACCGGCTATTTTCTTTTTTTTTTTTTTTGTATTTTTAGTAGAGACAGGGTTTCACTATTTTGGCCAGGCTGGCCTCGAACTCCTGACCTCCAGTGATCCACCCACCTGGGCCTCCCAAAGTGCTGGGATTACAGGCATGAGCCCCATGCCTGGCCTCAAAGTATTTTTAAATTTCCTTTGTGATTTCTCTTTGGCTCATTGGTTATTTAGGAGTGTGTTGTTGAATTTCCACATATTTGCAAATTTTCCAAATTCCCTTCTGTTACTGATTTCAAATTTAATTCCATAATGGCCAGAGAACATATTTTGTGCGGTTTTAATCCTTCTAAATTTGGGGGATTTTATGGCCTAAAATATGATCTACTTTGGGGAACGTCCCATGTGTACTTGAGAAGAATATCTATTCCACTATTGGGTAGAACACTTCTATAATTATACATTATGTCTACTTAATTTATACTGTTTTTTACATCTTCTGTTTCCTTTTGAATTTCTGTATAGTTGTTCTAGCTAGTGTAGGGTATTGAAATCTCCAACTATTATTGACGAATTACCTATTTCTCCTTTCAGTTCTATCAGTTTTTGCTTCATGTGTTTTAGGTTGTGTTGTTAGGTGCATATATGTCTATAATTGTTAAGTCTTCCTCGTGTATTGACACTTTCATAATTACAAAATGTTTTTCTTTGTCTCTAGTAAAACTTGTTGTCTTAAATCCTATGCTGTCTGATTTTAGTATGGTCCCCCTACCTCAGTTCTCCTGGGTTATTGTTTGTATAATATCTATTTTCTATAACTTTATTTTCAACCTAGTTATGTATTTGACTCTAAAGTGTGCCTCTTTTGGATAATGTACAGTTGAAACATGTTTTTAAATCTATTTTGCCAATCTTTGTCTTTTGATTAAAGTGTTTAGTTAATTTACATTTGATGCAATTACTGATAAGGCACAATTTACATCTGTCATTTTGCTACTTGTTTTCTATATGTTTTATGTCTTTCTTGTTTATCTGTTTACCATTACTGCCTTCTTTTGTGATAAATAGATATTTGCTGCTATACCTTTTTAATTCTCTTCATTTTCTTTACTATGCATATTTTTAAGTTAGTCTTGGTGGTTGCCCTGACATCTAAACTTAAAATAATTTAGTTCAGATTAATATCAACTTATTTTCAATAATGTAAGAAAACTTTTCTCTAATAAAGCTTCATTTTTCCCCTTCTTCATGCTGCTATCATCATATCAATTACATATTTATATATTAAAAGTCCATCAACAATGATTGCTTTATGCACTTGTGTTTTAAGTCAAATAGGAAAAAAAGAGTTACAACAAAAAATACATTTATACTTTCTTTTATATTTACCAAGGTAAGTCATAGCTATGTAGTTATCATTACTGGTGTCCTTTATATTTTTTTTGTGTGTGAATTCAAGTTGCTGTTTAATGTTTTTAAATTTCAGCCTGAATGACTTTCTTTAATATTTCTTGTAGGGCAGTCTGCTAGTGACAAAATCTCTCAGGTTTTATCTGAGAATGTCTTAATTTCTCCTTTGTTTCTGAAGAATAATTTTCTGGTTGCAAAATCTTGGTTGGCAGTCTTTCTCTTTTAGCACTTGGAATGTGTCATCTCAATGCTTTCAGGCCTCTATATATTCTGAAGAGAAATCAGTTTTTATTATTATTGAATATCCCTTATTGTTTTTCTCCTGCTTTTTTCAAGATTTTCTCTTTGTCTTTCAACAGCTTGACTATTATGTGTTTAGATATGAACCCCTTTGAGTTTTTTCTACTTCAGATTTGTTGAGCATATTTGAAGTGCAGGTTTAAATATTTTTCACTAAGCTTGAAGAGCTTGGGCTATTATTTCTTCAAATGTTCTTTCTGCTTCTTTCTCTTTCTCTCTTCTTTCTAGGACTCCCATAATGGGTATGTTGATAGGCTTGATGTTTCCCACAGATTTCTGAGGCTTTGTTCATATTTTTTATTGTTTTTTCTTTCTTTTCTTAAGCAAACTTTCACTTATCTTCAAGTTTGCTGATTCTTTCTTTCTCCAGTTAAAATTTACTTTTGTGCTACTCTAGCAAACTTTTCATTTCAGTTACTGTACTCAATTCCAGGATTTCTATTTTTTAACAAATAATTTCTATCTCTTGATTGATATTCTCCAGTTGGGAGATATCATTTTCATACTTTACTTTTTACATGGATTCTTTTATTTCTTTGAACCATTTTATAACAGCTGATTTAAAATTTTTGTCTAGTAAGTCTAATGTCTGGGATCCCTCAGGAACAGTTTGTATTTACTGCTTTTATTCTTATGTATGAGCCACACTTTCCTGTTTCTTTGCATATGTCATAATTTTTTTTGAAAACTAGACATTTAAAATAACATAACATAACAACTCTGGAAATTGGATTCCAGTCCCTTCCCAGTTTGTGACAGTTTCTATGTTTTTGTTTAATGACTTTTCAGGACTAATTCTGTAAAATCTGTATTCTTTATTGTGTGCAGCTCCTGAGGTCTCTACTTGGTTAGCTTAGTATTCAACTAATGATTCAACAGAAATTTCATCAAATGCCTTGACCCAATATGTCCCTCAGGTGTCATCAAGAGGTTCTGTATCTGTGTTGGGACATGTTTTCAACACCATAGTAGTTAGCTTACAACTCTGCTTTAGCCTTCAATTCTTGATTGTGAGCCAGAGGTGTGAGATTAGTGCCTTCTCATGTCTTTCCTGGACATGAGCACTGCCCTGCCTATGAATGGCCAAGAATACGTCAGGTCTTTTAAATTTTCCTATAAACATCTCATTCCCCAATTTTCCCTTTTAAGGTTTTTCTGTTTTTGTTTTTGTTTTTTGTTTGTTTGTTTTTTGTTTTCTGTAGTCTCTTGTTAGCCCCAAATGGTATGGACACCTCAGGCAGCTGTGATGTTAATCAATTGATACTGCTTGTTTTTGACAAATTCCCCAAAGATAAGGCTGTCCATACAGAGCAGAGCTCTGCATTAGACAAATAAAACAAGCCCTAAGACTGGATCTTTTTACATTTTTTTTAAAGTCAGGTTTATTGTAGCATATTCATATATAATAAAATTTACTATTTTTAAGTGTACAGATTAATAAGTTTTGACAATACCTACACTCATATAACCAATGCCACAATCAAGATACAGAACATTTCCATCAGCCCTAAAAAGTTTCCTTTTTCGAGGCGGAGCTTGCAGTGAGCTGAGACTGCGCCACTGCACTCCAGCCTGGGCAACAGAGCGAGACTTTGTCTCAAAAAAAAAAAAAAAAAAATTCCCTTTTTCTGCTTTGCAGTTAATGCCCTCCCCTAGACCTAAGTCCTGGAAAACATTGTTTCCTTCTAGTTTGGCCTTTTCTATAATGTCGTATACACAGGACCATATAGTAGGTAGCTCTTTTTGGGATATACATTTTTATAAAGTACATTCCTCCACTTTGCAGGGAATGATTTGGAGAAAGCCAAGAGAGGAAGCAGTGAGAACAGTTTGAAAGCTATGATCCTAGTCCAAGTGCAAGCTGGTGGGAACTAAGGTATATTGGTAACAGAAGATGGTTGTGAACTCTACTGAAGTGGGGCAGAGGGAAATAAGAGTTCTAATTTAATCACATTGGAAATCTTTTAGGTTAAGAAAAAAAATTATGCTTCCTACAGCAAGCTATCAAAACTTACATACTTTAAAATATAAGACCATTTATCTTTTCTCACGGGACTCAGAGTTCCCCACACAAATACCCATTTCTACATGCACTCAAGAAAATGCCACTGTCAAGCAGCTCTATTGTGGACTGTATATCTATGAGCAGAGTTCTAAGTAGAGCTTTCATCTTCTCCCCAAGTACTGACAAGCTGCACAGGAGACACTCTGCTTTGCTAATCTTCCACTTAAGACAGGACCTAATTAGATTGTCTTCTGGCTTTGATCAGAGAGGGTCTTTGGAAAGTTTAACAGCTCTGAACGACTCAATTGCCAGAGAGAAACCAGCCTGCCAAAAATAAAGCATTAACCAAAGCCAAGAAAACAGTGTTGGCTGAAACATGGCTTGGTATGGGGCGCTAGGTATTTCAAACAGCCGAGTTTGATGGAAACAATTAGGAACAGCAGTAATTGCCTGTCCGGCAACATTGCCATTTGCTGAGGACAAAGCTGATAAATTTAGACACAAAGGCTGCTGGGACCTCCATTGTAGCCTTTCACTTTTGAAGATTGTCTTCTGGTTTCCATTACAATGAAGCTCAAACTGCCAGCCCCATTAAAATGTCAAGGTGGGAGGGAGGGAGAAGGTCTTGAAATAAGTCTTTCAAGGCTATTGTTATAGTTGGTTTTATTTATGGAGTAGGGTTCCTGTACACATTTATTTTACTATTTCTTTACCTTAAGTGATGAAAGAACCAAGTCCTTTAGCCCTTATCGCCAGGGAACTGAGGAGCCAAATTTTGATCTCTGTAGTTTTTCAGGGGACGGTGGAGGGGTGCAGTCAGGTCACACTCTGCCCTTATCTGCTCTTCCCCATACCTGGAAGAGTAAGTTCAGGTGCTCCATAGAGACTATTCTGCAGAAGTCCCTTAGCCAGTGACTTCCAACCTTTCACAGGGCTTTCAATCCCCATCCCATAATTAGAAATCTTGTAGCAATCTGGAATTCCCCTATTCCTCCCTCTGTTCAGAAATGCCCCATCATCAACAGCTGCTCTCTCATTGGATTATTTGTAACCCAAATTCTGGGTCAAGGAAAAGAGAAAGGGTGTCCATTCTTAGGCCTAGAAAGGCTGTAATGATACATGTAAGGTATCTGTGGGGAAATATAAGTTCATTAGTAGAGTTCACTGAGATGTCTGTGACTCAGGCACATTCATGGTCACTATAAGCACTGTCAATGTTAAAGTCACTCCTTACTTAGAGAGGACATAATTGAAATAAACCAAAACTGAAATGCTGATCTGGAAGCCTAGAGACTGGGGTTTCATATTACTTGTCTCTAAAAAGCCATGTGCCCCAGAGTACAATTTTAACTTTGTTTGGTTTAGAACTGAATACCCAAGGCCCAGAAGACCACCCAGCACATAGTAGGCTCTTGACAATTAACATTTGCCAATTAAACTTTTTCAAACCTCAGCATACTGACCAGAAATAGGGATTTTATTAGTTTCCTGAGGCATCCAGAACAGTATACTACCAACTAGGTGGCTTAAAACAATAGAAATTCATTCTTTCAGTTTTAGAAGATAGAAGTCCAATACAAAAGTGTCAAGAGGGCCATGCTCCCTCTAAAATCTGTAGAGAAGAATCCTTCCTTGCCTCTTCCTAGGTTTTAGTGTTGGCTGTCAACCCTTGGTGTTCCTTGGCTTGTAGCTGCGTCATGCCAAGCTCTGTCTGTCATCACATGGCATTCTCCTGTGTGTCTCTGTGTCCTCTTCTTAAAAGGGCACCACTCATATTGAATTAAGGGTTCACCTTACTCTATTATAACCTCATCTTGACTAATTACATCTGCAACCACTCTATTTCCAAGTAAGTTCTCATTCTGAGATACTGAGGATTAGGACTTTAGTATAGCTTTTGGGAGTGCATCATTCAACCCATAATAGGGATAATTCCAGTTGTCAATCCATGTCATCATTTATTACAAGGACCTATTAGGATAACACATGGAAAAACTCTTTAGAAATAACAGATTATTATTCACATGCCTAGAGGAGTTTCTTCTCCATACCATTTACTGTGAGGATATAGTAATATGTCATAAAACTTAAATTGTCAAGTTGGATACTTAATAGGACTTCATAATTCTATTAATATACATTATCCCTCTTTAGCCTGCAAAGTGGGCAGGGCAAGAACTATTATCTCATTTTAGAGATTAAAAAACAAAACCAAAAAAAAAGAAAAAAAAAGACTGAGATACAAAATTAAATGACACAATCAAAGATATACAGAATGACAGCAGAAGAATTGGTACTAGATCCCATGGTGTCAGCCTCCCATTTGTAACCCTGTTGAGCCCATCATAATGCTGAGATGACAATTTCTCCCTGGAGCCTTCATTTTCTCATCATTAGGTGGTCTGTTGCAGAGAACTAGAGGTTCAACTCCTGATCCATGGAGACTCACCAGTGCTAAGGGACTTCTGTTCAATTGGATCAAACTTGGCTGTATCGTGGTGCTGAAGATGCAAGGTGGGAGAGAAGGGGATGGTGAAAAAAGGGATGAGAGTAAGGAGTAGTTACAATGAGTAGGTGAACTAGCAACTCAGCCAACAAGGAATGAATTAAGTGTGGTGTACAGGATAATCAGCAGTTCTTTAGTGCAGGAAAATTGCTACCAGCTGTTCATAACCCAAGAATGAAGAGCTGATCTGTAAACGGTTATCTGAACAACGAGGGAGACAGCTCAAAATGAAGCTGTGCCTCAGGGCCTGAAGGCTATGCTTTATTGTCCAGAAACAGCCTTGCCCTGGGACGAATCCATTATACTCATTAATAGTTGTTACACACATTTCTTGTTCTAGCCACAAGCCCCTCGAGAACATTGGGCCCAGGGTCTGTAGGAGTCAGACCAAAAGGAATAAATAGGAATGTCAGAGTCCTGAAATCCCAGGGTTCCTCCTCAGTTTGTTACTCCCACTTTCTTCTTTGTAGCCTAGTCAAAAAACATGATCTTATCCATCTTCAATGCCCATTTCCTCATTGAATTTCCCTGCCTTACCCCAGACAGGGTAGATGTGTCAGACAGTCTGATGCATCTTCAATTTGGCACGCTAATGTAGCTGCTCTTCTGAGTTAACCAAGAACCTTCAGAACAACAACAAAAATAACATAGAAGAAAATGTTATGACAAGATCCTGGAATGTCTTGTCACACTGATGGCAAGAACACCGTCAGAGCTTGAGAGTCATGCTAGAAAGTCAGGAGTCAACTCAATGAGGCTTCCACTGACTAAAGTGGGATGAATTGAACATTGATATAAATCATATCAAACCAAGAGATTAAAACACTTCAAATACGTCAAAAATCCATGAGTTCATAAAGATACTAAAACCAATATTCACTGTCCTCTTTGGAGCTTCTGGGGGACCAATACGTTACCCTGGAAACTGGTAAATAAAGGGAAGAACCAAGCATCCAGACCTCTTTCCTGTAGAACTGCACCTCAGATACTAAACAGGTAATGGAAGACTTCTCTAAAATAAATGAAGAATAAATTATATTACCCTTTTGCAAACCCCTAACTAAATAAGAGATATAGGCAAGGATCAGTGATGGCCACTAACAACACAAAAAGAGAGACAATGAGACATTATGTTTCTCTTGATAAAAGTGCCATTCACTTTACCTGTAAAGGATCCTTGTCACATCAGATCAAGCCTCTAGATTTAACTACCAATGTATAGAAAATGCAAAGAACAGGCCAAGCATGGTGGCTCATGCCTATTATCCCAGGACTTTGGGAGGCCAAGGCAGGCAGATCGCCTGAGCTCAGGAGTTTGAGACCACCCTGGGCAACATGGTGAAACCCAGTCTCTTCTAAAATACAAAAAATTAGCTGGAAATGGTGGCACATGGCTGTAGTCCCAGCTACTCAGGAGGCTGAGGCACGAGAATCGCTTGAGCCCAGGAGGCGGAGGTTGCAGTGAGCCAAGATCACACCACTGCACTCCAGCTTGGGCTACACAGTGAGGCCCCATCTCAAAATAAAAAAAGAAAGAAAAGAAAACACAAAGAACAGAGAAATATGTCAAATGACACTACAGGAATGCAGTCAGAAAAATCCTGAATGTGAGTAATACCATGGGACAAATGATTTGGTTTCCTCAACAAGTAAATAATTAGGAGGGAGAAAACAAAGAAAGAGAGACTGTGATAAAGTGAATTATTGGCCCCCATTCTTCATCCCTTCCTGCACCCATACCTATGCCACAGCCTCATTGTGGGAGAAGTATACTTCCCTCCCTTTGACTTTGGGCTTGGCAATGATATTTGCCTGAGTAATTGGATGCAGTGGAAGTGGCAGTGGACAAGCTCTGAGCTCAGGCCATCTGGTGCTCCTGCTCTTGTCTTGAGAAGAGCTTCCTTTAGATAGCTGTTGAGTCTTCAGCCTGGACAGTGAGTATCTCAATGACAATAAAAATGGATTGAAAACAAGAAGCCACAACTCGATATTCTAGACAAGACACATGTTATAAATTGAACATGTTCCCCATTTAGTCATATTTTGAAATCCTAAGCCCAGGTATGATGATGTTAGGAGGCAGGACCTTTGGGAGGGGATTAGTTCATGAAGGTGGAGCGATCCTTCTTGAATGGGATAAATGTCCTTATAAGCTTATGAGCTCATAAACTCAAACCATCAACCCAAGAAGACACACACAAGAGTGCTGGCTTTTTTCTCTCTCTGCTTTCTGATATATGAGGATGCAATGAGAATGCAGCTGTCCACAACCAAGGATAAGGCTCTCACCAAACACTGGATCTGCTAGCACCTTGATCTTGGACTTCCCAGCCTCCAGAACTGTGAGAAATAAATGTTTGTTGTTTAAGCCCCCCAGTCTATGGTGTTCTGGTATAGCAGCCCAAACTGATTAAGACAACATACAGACCTAAGAAAGGGAGAGCTTCCTCCCTAGCCTAGTACACACCCACTAATCTGCCACCATCACTATCCCCACTACAGTCACAACTACATTTATATTGACATTTATCTGACTTTTCTGCAGATATAATGAAACCAACAGAATAAGAAAGAATGACATATCTCATTCAACTCCATTATAGATTAATTTCAGTTGCCAATCTTCAGTGGCTTGAGTACCAAAGACAGAAAAATACATCAATTGGCCCCTAGGACAGAATCCTTTCCTCTTAGGGCAGAGAAAAATAGAGTTTGTTATCACCATCACAAGGTTAAAATCTTTATGTGGAATGTTTCCAGGCAGAGACCTGAATATGTAAAGAGGAAGAGACAGATATTTCTTACTAGCAGCTTTTCTACAAGAAGAAAGACTGATTTTCTAATTTGGTATATTTGTTCAGGTCTCCACTCTGGGCTCTTCCCCACAAGAAGTCCTAAGGAAACATGTGGGTCCATGCCATCAACTGGGAGGACCTTGGAATCCAAATGTTGGGAGGTTAAGTACCAAAAACATGTTCATCAAAAAGGTAGATGTGCTCAGTTGACTCTTTTAACTTTTATGAGCTGAATTTATTTTTGGAAGGTTTGCAGCCTAGAGTATGGTGGGGAACATATAATAAGATTATCTGCTGTAGGTCTTCACTTTCCTGCCAGAGAAAAACAACTGGGAGAAACCCTAAAATCCAGGCCCACATTCAGCCCTTAGCACAGCTCATAAACTCAAACCATCAACCCAAGAAGTTCCAGACCACTTCAATTAGCAGTCAATCCAGAAGTTCCAAGTATGGAATGGTCTCTTCCATTCCAGGAACTTTAGAGCTTGTAAACTGTGGCAAGTTGTAATTCCAAAAATGGCTACAGCAATATTTCTGGTCCCATATACTTTTCCAGAATTTTGTAACTCCCTATCAAGAGGTGGGATCTATTTCTCCTTCCCTTGAAACTGGGGCAAAACCTTGTGACTGATGTGATGAATGCAATACAGTAAAAATGGCACCCTATGGATTCTGAGGCTAATTCATAAAAGGCTACCTCTCTCAAGATGCTTGTCCTTGGAACCCAGTCACCATATGAGAAGGCCCAATCAAGTCCATGTGGAGAGACCATTTGGTGAGGCCCATGTGAAGAAAAACTGAGGCCTCTAGCCAACAGCCAGCATCAACCACCAGGCATGAGAGTGAAGAAGCCTTCAGATGATTCCAGCTCCCAACAAATGAGTCTCCCAGATGAGGCCTCAGACATCCTGGCATAGAGCAAGTTACTCCTTCTGTGCCCTGTCCAAATTCCCAACCCATTGAATCTACAAGAAAGCAGAGTTAGTATGTAAACTCAGACTCCGAATCTCAAAAATCTCAAGGACCAAAAGCAGTAGTGTCCTGACACTCCTCTGCTGGTGTCCGATCACAATTGTATTGGCCTCAGCAATGTGTGAATAAAATGACCAGAGGAGTTAGCTCAGGCTGGAAGAAGATTGAGTCCATGCTTTGAGTGAGTAAGTTTTTGCCCCTTTAGAAGAAAGTGCTTAAGGGGCATAAACTGGGAAAGTCAAGAGTGCCATGGTAGCACAAAGTAGGATCATGGCCAGGCATGATGGCTCATGCCTGTAATCCCAGCACTCTCAGAGGCTGAGGCAGGAGGATTGCTTGGGCCTAGGAGTTTGAGACTAGCTGGAGCAACATGCCAAAATCCCATCTCTACAAAAAATATAAAACAAAAAAAATTAGCTGGGTGTGGTTTTGTCCACCTGTAGTCCCAGCTACTCAGGAGGTTGAGGTGGGAGGATCACCTGAGCCTCAGAAGTCTCAGAAGCTGCAGTGAAATTGCACCACTGCACTCCAGCCTGGGAGACAGGAATGAAATCTTGTCTCAGAAAAAAAAAAAAGAAAAAAAAGAGTGGCCAGGCACGCTGGCTCATGCCTGTAATCCTAGCACTTTGGGAGGCTGAGGTGAGTGGATCACTTGAGGTCAGGAGTTCGAGACCAGCCTGGCCAACATGGAGAGACCCCCCCATGTCTACTAAAAATATAAAAATTAGCTGGATGTGGTGGTGTGAGCCTGTAATCCCAGCTACTCAGGAGGCTGAGGCACAAGAATTGCTTGAACCCAAGAGGTGGAGGTTGCAGTGAGCCAAGATTGTGCTACTGCATTCCAGCCTGGGCAAGAGTGAGATTCCATTTCAAAAAAAAAAGGAAAGAAAGAAAGTAGGGTCATATGGCAGAGGAAGAGCCTCCTAAGAAAAGAGTACACAATAGTGGAATGAGAGAAAAGAGCAGAGAGCCAGATGCCCACATGAGAAGGGTCTGTAAGTTATATAATACATTGTTTAAAATTCTAACCTGTAGGTTTGAATCTCTAAGTAGAATAAAACAGTGCAAAAGGAACTTGTTTTTTTCAAGGATTACCATGTTCCCAAAACTTTCATTTATGTTATCTCAATTTAACTTTATAACTTTGTGAGATATTTACCATTTTTATCACCATGTTCTCTTTTTATCTTTTATCATAAAAGAGTTTCATTGTAAAAAATTTAAAAAAGTAGACATGTGAGAGTGAAAATAAAGATTCCCCTTTATTCTCTTACCTAACTCAATTATTCTCCCCATTTCAGAAGTGCCTACTGGTATGCTACATCTTTGTAGATGTACCACTAGAGTCTTACGCCTTTCTAGAGCTTTTTCTTTGTGCTAATATACTTCTATATTTACACATATAGAGCCATTTAAAGAACATAAATGGAATTATACTATTTTTGTGCATTTTGCTTTTGCATTTAATAATATACTGTGGACAGGTCCCTTGTATCAGCATATATGATGCTAATCTCATTTCTTTATAAAAAGTTTTAGGTATTCCAAAGTATGGATAAACCATGAAATTATCTAGCTTCTCCCTCACTGATGGACCTAACTTTAGGCTATTACACATAATACTGCAACAAGTATCTTTATACATATATTGTTGGACACATGTGGGAGTATTTTTATACGATCAATTCCTGAAGTACTTTGATATGATGACTTCTGGACCAAGGGCATGTACATTCTAAATTTTGTATTATTCTAATTTTTAAGATAAGAAAACATATTGAGAGGTTAAGAAACTTGGCCAAGGTCACACAATTGGTAAGTGGCAGACCCAAGATTCAAACCCAAATTATCTGATTCCATGTGTTTGCTACTATGTCACGCTATCTGGAAAGACCCAGATAGCATGAATCACAGCCAATGCCTATTAGATTCATCCCTACATTTTCTTAAACTTGTGCCTACTCTTCAGAAAGCGTTTCATTGTAAAAAAAAAATTAAAAAAACAGACATGTGAGAAAAAGAAAACTTCTTTTCCTTCAGGAAAGAAGAAGGGAAAACAAAGCCATGATTCCCACATGAATTTTAAGCAAAGAGGCTTACTTTGTATTAGTCAGGGTACATTAACCGCTATAGCAAACACCCAAACATCAGTAGAAAACACACCAACAGTTTATTTCTTGCTTGTGTCACAGTTCAAAAACAGAATGGTGGTAGAAGGAGGAGCTCTGCTCCATGCAGTCATTCAGGGACCCAGCCTCCTTGCCCGCACATCGTTGCCTAAGATTCTGGAGCACTGCAAAGGACATAGACAAAGTACCCCTCTCTTAATCACCTTGGTTTGGAGGCGTCACATCACTTCCACTCAGATTTCTTTGGCAGAACTCAGTCATATGTCTGAACCAAACTTAAAAGAAGGTTAAGTATTAACATCCAGCTGTGTGCCCAAGAGGAAAGAAAACATGGTTTTGATGGGCACAGAGTATTGTCTCTACCACAGTGAGGAATGAGAGCACATGAAAAAAATCAACTCGTATTGAGCAAATTACTATATGCCAGAAAATGCTCTAAGTGCTTTCTTGTACAATCTCATGTGATCCTCACATCAACTCTGAGGTAGGGACTATTTGCTCTTTCACATTTTACATACGAGAAAACTGAGAAACAGGGCTATTAAGTTACTTGCCTAAGTTAACACAGTCAGTAAAGGGTAGAGCAGGATTCAGATAGACCAGCCCAGGGGCCACACACCCTGGAATTTCTTTACATAACCTTTTAGTTCTCAAATCAGCTTCTCTTTTCTTGAAAAAACTAACAAGCAGCACTATTTGTGTTACGAAAACAGTTTTACATACAAATTTTTTCATGTAAATGTATATGAATTTGTTCCATGAATGTTCTTTATTGCATCCTGGCCTTGACACAGGACCTAATTAATCATCTCTTTGGTTCCCCCATTATTCTCTGTGGCAACCCACAAATCCCTCTCTAAAAAGAAAACCTTCAAGTCTGGCTCTAAGAGGAAGGCTGGGGGAGAAAAGGAGGGGCCTTGTTCCTGTTTGAACCAATTGTTTACTTAACCCTGTGGCTGAAATATAAACAATTTTTTTAAGGCTAAAGAGAGAATTAAATTATTTCAATATAATGACTGAGAAGGGAAAGAGCCAAAGTCTGATGAGGTCTGAATGTGCATGAAAGCACCCACTATTTTTCATACTTTTTCTTATATACTGTGTTAAAAGTGTGGAGGGAGAGAAAGATGAGGGGGAGGGTGGAGAAAGAGAAAGGGATGAATAAGAGAGAGAGGAGGAAAAGTGAAGGAGGAGGAGGAACTGAAGGCAGCTCCAGGCACCTTGACAAACTCCTTGGAGATAAAGTTAACGTTTGTTCGCTTGTCTGAATAAACAAAGCTAGTCTGATACTCATCTGATAGTCTCAGTTAAGTCAGTACTGAAATAGTTGTAAACTGAAAATACTGAAAGATTTGCACCCTGGTTGGTTAATATCCATTGCTCCCAGCCCCGTGAGTGTTCCACCATCACACTGGGTGCTTGGTCCATCCCCCATGACCAAGACGTCCACACCACCCTGCAACCAAAAGAGTATGCCTAATACTGCAGGGAGCACCTGGGGCCTACTCCAGTACCAAGTGGGCATTGGCCAATCTTCCTGCCCTACAGGTTGTAAAATATTTTAAATATCACCCCTGTGCAGAAATCCTTATTCTGCAGCCTGGGAATGAGGTTGCCATTCTCCCTAGTCTTCCTCTCTTTGTTCACTCCTAACTGTCACTGGTTGAGCATCTGATGGTCTGAGAACAACAGTCACCAGGTCAGTCTGATGTCAGCAGTTAACTTGCCTTTGGTCCCATGCTCTCACTGCCCTGTACTCAAAACGATCATAGCTAGAGGGGATTGTGTGGGCATGGAGGTGATGGACAGGCTGGGAGAGAGCTGCGGAATGGGGTGGGGTCACTGTTAAGTTTTGAGGATGAGAAGAAAAACCAGAAGTCTTCTTGTTCACATAAAAAAAATTAATATGACTCCCTGTTTTGGGTGCTGTACAGTTTATATGATGTCACACAGTTTGTAAAACTCACATGCCTGATCTCACTTGATCTTTGTGCCAAATCTTTTGGTAGGCAGAGCAGGGGTGATGATTCTATTTTCACAGAGAAGGAAATATAAGTCCAGAGAAGAGATGTGGCTTGCTGACTCCTGCAGCTAAGATTTGAACTGTCGTGTGTAGATGCCAAGCCCAGCTTTGTTAGGAACGAGCACTTGTTATCATGTTCTGCATTTCTCACTTTCCTGCCTGCTCTTTCTGGCAGTTGTGAATTCCATTCCCAGACTAAAGAGGGTCAAGGCTGCTTAAATTTCACACCAGCAGCTCACCACTCTCTCTGTGCGCTTTCCTAGGGGCCACAGAGGGGCTGCCAGATGGCCATTGCCTGAGGACTTATGAATCTCCAAATGGCCTGACCTCCAGGGCCCAACTCTATTTAGGGTCAGGCTTGACTATGAGGCTACTGAGGAGAAAGTGGGGACTACCTGAAGTTCCCAAGAAGAGTGATAGGCTTGGGTCTGGCATTAATCAAGATCCCTGGATTTGTATAGCATGTTACTCATTTTGATTTTGAGGATGAAATATCATATTCAATGCTAATATATCATCCTCATCCTTTCATAGGTTTTTCATAATAACCATGTGAGGACATCAGAGGACACATCATTTCTAACATTTTATAATTGGAAATGGGATCCAAACAATATTCAGTGATTGACAAGGTCACACATGATGGGTGATTGCAGCCAGGCTGGGGATCCAATGTTCTGGCTCCCTGTCCAATGCTTGTCACTGCCCTGTGCCACCTACTACTGCACACGTATCCCAAGTCCTTCCAGGGAGGAAAGAGGCTGTTTGGGTAGAAAATGCTGATCCTTAGCTGTTGACTCTGTCAGCACAAAGAGAGTGGGACTGCAGATGACCTCCAACACTGAATAAACCAAAAAGGATTCATTTAATGTTTGAGAACATATTCTCAGGTAAGAAATCTACTTTGTTCACCATATTTTATTCTGTTTTAATAAAAAGTAAGAAAAAGCTGGGTGCAGTGGCTCATGCCTGTAATCCTAGCACTTTCGGAGGCCAAAGTGGGCAGATCACTTGAGCTCAGAAGTTTGAGACCAAAGTGGCCATCATGCCAAAACCCCATCTTTATAAAAAAATACCAAAATTATCTGGGTGTGGTGGCACAGACCTGTAGTCCCAGCTACTCAGGAGCCCAGAAGGTTGAGGCTGCAGCGAGCTGAGATGGCGCCACTGCACTCCAGCCTGGGTGACAAAGTGAGACCCTGTTTCAATAAAAAAGCAAGAAAGTAAGCTGAAAAGAAATGAATATTTACTATCTCCACTACATTATTTCATTTAGCCATCATAACAACTGTTATGCAAAAGTATTATCATCCATTTCACACAAATGAGGAAACAGGGTCAGAGAGGTTATGTATGGTATTTTGCTCAAAGTCTTGTAGCTAGGAATGAGCCTTCCCAAAAGCTCATGCATGTTAAGGGGTCCCCCCTTTTTTGGGTGCAGCTTTGCCATTTGGAAGGAAGAATATGAATTCTGGCTCTATCACTTAGATTTCTTTTGATCCAGACTAGTTATTATTTTGGTCCTGGACAATAACTTCTCTCATTTCCAAAATGCAGATAAGATACCTCCTTTCCAAGAAGGTTATGAGGATTAGCATCAACTGCTAACATATTTTGCGCGTTTTCTAAACACTTCTTCTAAGTGTTTTCCACCTATTATCGTATTAACTGCTCCAAGCGTCTCTATGGGAATGGGTACTACTTTTTTAGCCCCAGGTCCCAGGTGAGAAATCAGAAACAGAGCATTTAAGAGATGCTTCCAAGTCAGGAGCTGGAAAGGCCAGCTCCTTGAAGGCCTTGAAGTCAAGGCATCTGACTGCACAGTCCACACTCCCAACCACTGCATTCCATGACCTCTCATTTAAAATGACTGAGACATAACAAGAGCTCAATCAAGAGGGTCTGTTATATCATCGTGATGGCTGGTAGCTGAAGTGAACGGAAGGGACCTTTCACCAGGACCAACCCACAAAACAGCTGAACGTACCCACATCAGGAACGGAAATGAGGGAGAAGCACTGAGTCCTCCACAGACAATGGAGGTGACATGGTTTGGATGGGTGTCCCCTCCAAATCCCATGTTGAAATGTAGTCCCCAGTGTTGGAGGTGGGGCCTGGTGGGAGGTGTTTAGGTCTTGGGGGCAGATCCCTCATGAATAGCTCGTTGCCCTCCTTGTGAGAGTGAGTTCTTGCTCTGAGTTCATGTAAGACCTGGTTGTTTAAAAGAGTGTAGCACTTCCTCCCTCTCTCTCTCTTGCTCCTTCTTGCCATGTGACACGCTTCTCCCCCAGTGCCTCCCCCTTCACCTTCTGCCATGAGTAAAAGCTTCCTGAGGCTCTCACCAGCAGATGCTGGACTCATGCTTCTTGCACAGTCTGCAGAGCCATGAGCCAAAATAAAATCTCTTTTCTTTATAAATTACCCAGCCTCAAGTATTTCTTTACAGCAATGCAAAAAAGCCTATCCCGGGAGGTAAGGTAGGCACTGGCCTCATAGCCCCTAGGGACCCTACTCCATCCCTGACAGGTTTGAGCCTCCCATGCCATTTTTCCTTCCCAGGCTTGGATGGGAGAATAATCTTAAGGAAGTCAGCATATGTTCTAGAAACATTCAGAAGACAAAAGAGTCTGTTATGAAAGAACAAAGTATTTGTAATAATAAATTCAATGTTACACGGACACACCCAGACATACACACACAGACACACACACACACAGTTTTTCTTCTCTTTCTCTCTCCCCCCACTCTCCTCTCTCATACTTTGCAAACATGCTCCTCAGCAGCTGGTAAGCTGTTCCCTGTCCTCCCACTCAGCCGAATGCCAGTTGTCCCTCCATCCCAACCCAGGCTCTCATAATGGTTTCAGCTTCCAAGAGACAGCTTGACTCAAAATGCCACCCAGTCTGGCTGCCAGGGGAAGCATGAGGGCTTATCCAGCAGAGAGGGACAAAAAACACGACAGCCAGAGCCCTCATGCCAGAAGAGCTCTAGGAACGTGAGCATCTGTGAGGTGTTTCTGCCCACAGGTGAGGCTGTGACCTCTGAAAATTACCATCCTATTAGGGAATGTTTCATGAGGCAAGAGGGATCTTCCTCATTAGCCACTAGCCTCAGCCTACCTTTCCAGGAGTTAAATGTAGGAGACAAATTATGCATTTTATGTCACTTGTATGCATCTTGTTTCTCTCACTCAATGGTGCATCATAAATACCTCATTTTGCCCTATTTACTCATATTTTAACAAGAAACCCCAGAGACCCAATAGGGACAGAATCTGAAATTCTGAGAGTTCTCTGATTTACCTTTCTTTGATTCTATCTCCTTTTACCTCTCAATTCCCTGTAATGGACTAATGACAATCCTCTGTGGAAATGTCTGTGTTTTGTCTCCTTTATCTGGGAACAGACCCTGACCCGGCCCATAGCCATAGGGGTGGATGGCTGCCCTAGGCTAAGCCAGTCAGAGCTTATCACCTGTCCACAGAAGTTAGGTCAGTGGGTGAGCACAAGACCCAAGCCAGCCAGTCAGAATCCTTTCCCTAGGTTTTTCAAAGCTAGGATTGAAAAGTGTACCTTCTTTTTTGGTTGTACCATAAGTTGAGCACTGCTTGCAGCCACCATTCTAGTCCACTGAAGGCAGCTGGTCAGAGAAAATGGAAAGATAACAAGCTGAGAAGATGACTTCTGTGGTTTCCTGATTCTCCATTTCACGGTTACATGAGCTAATAAATCTTCCTTTTTGAATATGGCAAATTGTTTGAATTGGGCTTCTGTTGTTTGACTAGTGGCCAGCATTTGAAATGTGGTGGTGTGGGAGGGAAGGAGCTATTAAGCCATCTAGCCACCTAAACCTTGTAAAATATAGTAGCCAAAGAGAAACAGACTTTTAGGATATCTAAAGTAAGGCAATGTATTGGCAAGTTACCAAAAAAAAAAAAATCAATTCAAAACAGCTGAAATATTAGCGAAATATATTGGCCCAGGTAGTTGAAAAGTCCCAAGGTGACTCTCACATACAGATAGCAAAGCTTAATCCAAGAGCTGAAAAACGGTCACCAACAGCTTAGAACCTTGCATCTCGCCTTTCACCTTCTATGGTGTTAGCTTCATCCCTAGGCCCCATTCAGACCACTGAGAAAATCACTGTAAGGCAGGTAGACTCCCACCCCAGTTTTGTCACTTGCAGCTGTTTTTAGTTATGAAAGTATCTAAAAAGTGCAAGTATGATGAAAATGAGAATCGTGCTTCCATTTCTATAAAATAATCTTAAAATCATCTATCTGTATGTGTATATGTGTTTATATGTGCATGTATGTGTGTGACTGTATATGCATGAAAATGCAGGAAAAGATACATACCAGGTCATTAACACTATTTACCAGGGGTGCGGAAGTAAAGACCAGGAAAGGAAGGCGAAAGACTCAGGAGAGGAAAAGTTGTTGATAATAACGGTATTTACAGTATGTATAGAGTTCTATGGATTTTCAGCGTTTAGAGGCTGCCCACATTCTGTAACTCCTGGTCCTTCCATCTTCAAAGCCAGCACTCGCTAGTCAACTCCTTTTCATATCACATCACTCTGATATCAACTCTTCTGCCTCCCTCTTCCACATTTAAAGATCCACGTGATTACATTTTTTGCCTGGCAATGTAACATATTCACAGGTTTTGGAGATTAGGACAGTGATGTCATCAGGATGACATTAGGATGTCCCTGTCCCCAGAAGCTATGAAGATGTTAAATTTCATGGTGAGGGGAGTTAAAGTAGCAGATGGAATTAAGGTTGCCATTATTCCACCTTTTATACATTATGATCCCATTTGTGCAAATGTGGATGCATAGATATATAAAGTGACAAAGAGGAAATGCATGTATATATATGTAAAGTAACAAAGTGATAAAGTGGAAGATGAGTCATCAAAATGATAGTGGTTCTCACAGGGAGTAGAAGTCAATTCACTTCATGTTTTTCTCAAAATGTTATGCAGTGTTTTATCTGTCTGAATATTTGTAAATCTGGCCAAGCGCAGTGGATCACACCTGCAATCCCAGCACTTCGGGATGCTGAGGT
Organism: Symphalangus syndactylus; assembly: GCF_028878055.3. Classification (NCBI taxonomy): domain Eukaryota; kingdom Metazoa; phylum Chordata; class Mammalia; order Primates; family Hylobatidae; genus Symphalangus; species Symphalangus syndactylus. Next base: position 17,246,021 of record NC_072429.2, on the reverse strand, counting down.
GGGAGAATTGCTTGCTATTTTGCCCAGGAGTTTGAGACCAGCCTAGGTAATGTATCAAGACCTCAGCTCTACAAAAAAAATGAAAAACTTAGCTGGATGTGGTGGTGCATGCCTGTAATCCCAGCTACTCAGGAGGCTAAGGTGGGAGGATCCCTTGAGCCCAGGAGATTGAAGCTGCAGTGAGCCATGATTGAGCCACTACACTCCAGCCTGGGTAACCGAGCAGCACTCTGCTGCAAAACAAAACAAAACAAAAAAAAAAACAAAAAAAAAGCAAATTTATGTACAGCAAAAAGCAACGAAGCTTTGTTTCATTGGTGAAAATCATCAATTTTAGTGGGGTTTGAGACCTGAGCTCCCTCAAGTATCTGAAGCACTGGATCTGAAAGGTCTGTGAGAGATGGCAGTAGCACCCTCAGAGGAACTTTGTACTGACTAGATCTCCCTCCCGCCAAACACTCTTCTTCTGTACATAATAGGAGACAGTGAGCCAAAGCAATAGAAAAACTCCCATCTGCTATTAATCCAATTAGAAAGATTCAAAGCCAAGTAGAACATGCAGACTGATGGATGTGCAGAAACTACTTTGCAGCAGCTCTGCATGGAGCTGGGGGAGGCAGGGAATGAAGGCAACTCTGAAGGTCTCAGAATACGCACCCTGGAGGAAGTCACTTTCCCTCCTTCCTCAACAGCCTGGTCCAAAATGTCTACTCATTTTTGGGATCCTTCAGCCGTCCCTTTCCACATCCTTGGTCACTCTTATGCATGTCCTTTTCAACTTCTCCCTTTCCTGGTCCCAAATGGCTGGCATAACAGCAGCCCTCCAAGAGCACCCTCCCCACATTAATTCTTGCTCTCTAGAAGACAACCTGCAACATCAGTGTTCCCTGGATCATGAGATATTTATTAAGTGTTCAGTGAACCATACGATTCTGTGGTCAAAACTTTGACCACAGGTTTTCTGTGGTCAAAACGTGGGAAGAGAGAGCTAGTACAATTAAATTCATTGTTTCGCTGCAGGACACCCCAGAGGCCTTGACATGCTCGTGTGCCCTGCATTGCACTGCAATACGCCAGGAGGTGGCTGTAGTAAGCAGTAAATCCACCTAACTGTGGGATCATCATGTTATTAAAGGATAACAGGTGAAATTATTGCTCCACATGCTGGAAACAGTGTTAAAGACCTCTCTGTGATGGTAGGGCAAGTTAAGAATTTAATTTTGCAGCCCAAAGAGCCTTAGAAACCATCTTGTCCAACTCCTTTATTTTAAAGCTTAAGAAAGGCACAGAGAGGAAAGTGACTTGCTTGAAGTTCCACAGCTAGTTACTAGCAAAGAAAAGAATCTCTTTCCAGTGCTCTTCTTTGCTCACTATTTTATACCATCCCAAGTTACATTTACTAACCACAGAAAGGAGGTTCCTCTCATATGGCACATCTGTGGAAATCACAAAGTACCCCTGGAAGCTTTAAGCCTTATCTAAGTTGGAATATTGGCTCTGTTACCTACTGAAGGTATTTTAGACGTCATGGTCAAATGGTGGGTTGTTTTGATTTATGATGGTGGTTGGACAGCAGGGCATGTAGAATTGTAATTCACCTTAAAGATCTCTTCATCCAACATTTCACATGGGGCATGAATGTTACCTATAGAAATCCAGAAAAGTGATTATAGTGTTTTGTAAAACTGTTTCATTAAGATTTGATATACAATCAACTATCCATTATTAATAAACTACTCATTTATAATTTAATACATTTTGACACATATATACACACATGGAACTATTACCATTATCAAAACAGTCAGTATATCCACCATCCCCAAATATTTCTTTTTTAAAAACAATTTAAAAAAAATTTTTATTTCCATAGGTTTGGTGGGGAACAGGTGGTATTTGGTTACATGAGTAAGTTCTTTAGTGGTGATTTGTGAGATTTTGGTGCATCCATCACCCGAGCAGTATACACTGAACCCAAATGGTAGTCTTTTATCCCCCATCTCCTTCCCACTCTTTCTTCCCACATCCACAGAGTCCATTGTGTCATTCTTATGCCTTGGCATCCTCATTGTTTAGCTCCCACTTATAAGTGAGAATAACGTTTGGTTTTCCTTTCCTGAGTTACTTCACTTAGAATAACAGTCTCCAATCCCATCCAGGTTGGGGTTTCCAATCCCATCCAGGTTACTGCAAATGCCATTAGTTCACACGTTTTTATGGCTGAGTAGTATTCCATCATATATATATATATATATATATATGCCACAGTTTTTTTATCCACTCACTGATTGATGGGCATTTGGGCTGGTTCCACATTTTTGAAATTGCGAATTGTGTTGCTATAAACATGCATGTGCAAGTACCTTTTTCGTATGATGACTTATTTTCCTCTGGGTAGATACATAGTAGTGGGATTGCTGGGATCAAATGGTAGTTCTACTTTTAGTTCTTTAAGGAATTTCCACACTGTTTTCCATAGTGGTTGCACTAGTTTACATTCCCATCAACAGTGTAGAAGTGTTCCTTTTTCATCTCATCTGCACCAACATCTACTATTTTTTTATGTTTTGATTATGGCCATTCTTGCGGGAGTAAGGTGGTATTGCATTGTGGTTTTGATTTGCATTTCTCTGATCATTAGTGATGCTGAGCATTTTTTCATGTGTTTCTTGGCCATTTATATATCCTCTTTTGAGAATTGTCTATTCATGTCCTTAGCCCACTTTTTGATGGGATTGTTTTGTTTTTTCTTGCTAATTTGCTTGAGTTCCTTGTAGATTCTGAACATTAGTCCTTTGTTGGATGTATAGATCGTGAAGATTTTTTCCCACTCTGTAGGTTGTCTGTTTACTCCACTGACTGTTCCTTTTGCTATGCAAAAGCTCGTTCATTTAATTAGGTCCCAGATATTTATCTTTGTTTTTATTGCATTTGCTTTTGGGTTCTCGATCATGAAATCCTTGCCTAAGCCAGTGTCTAGAAGGGTTTTCCTTAAGTTAGTTTTTAGAATTTTTATAGTTTCAGGTCATAGATTTAAGTCCTTGATCGACCTTGAGTTGATTTTTGTATAAGGTGATAGATAAGGATCCAGTTTAATTACCCTACATGTGGCTTGCCAATTATCCCAGTACGATTTGTTGAATAGGGTGTCCTTTTCCCACTTTATGTTTTAGTTTGTTTTGCCAAAGATCATTTGACAAATTGGTTTATTTCTGGGTTCTCTATGCTTTTCCATTGGTCTATGTGCCTATTGTTATACCAGTGCCATGCTGCATTGGTGACTATACCCTTGTAGTTTAGTTTGAAATCAGGTAATGTGATACCCCCAGATTTGTTTTGTTTGGTTGGTTGGTTGGGGTTTTTTTGTTTTTTATTTATTTTTTATTTATTTATTTATTTATTTTTGCTTAGTCTTGCTTTGGCTATGCAGGCTCTTTTTGGTTCCATATGGATTTTAGGATTGTTTTTTCTAGTTCTGTGAAGAATGATGGTGGTATTTTGATGGGAACTGCACTGAATTTGTAGATTGATTTTGGCAGTATGGTCATTTTCACAATATTGATTTTACTCATCCATGAGCATAGGATGTGTTTCCATTTGTTTGTGTTGTCTATGATTTATTTCAGCAGTGTTTTGTAGTTTTCCTTGTAGAGGTCTTTCACCTCCTTTGTTAGGTATAAAGTATTTTGGGGTTTTTTGCATCTATTGCAAAAGGTGTTAAGTTCTTGATTTGATTCTCAGCTTGGTCACTGTTGGTGTATAGAAGAACTGCTGATTTGTGCAAATTAATTTTGTATCCTGAAAATTTGCCGAATTCTTTTATCAGTTCTAGGAGCTTTCTGGAGGAATTTTAGGGTTTTATAGGTATACAATCATATCATCAGCAAATAGCAACCATTTCATTTCTTCTTCACTGATTTCGATGCCCTTGATTTCTTTCTCTTGTCTAATTGCTCTGGCTAGAACTTCCAGTACTATGTTGAATAGAAGTGGTGAGAGTGGGCAGCATCCTTGTCTTCTTCCAGTTCTCAGAGGAAATGCTTTCAACTTTTCCCTGTTTAGTGTTATGTTGGCTACAGGTTTGTCATAGATGGCTTTTATTGCATTGAGGTAGGTCCTTTGCATGCCAATTTTGCCAAGGGTTTTCATCATAAAGTGATGCTGAATTGTGTCAAATGCTTTTTCTGCATGTATTGAAATGATCATGTGATGTTAGTTTTTAATTCTGCTTATGTAGTATATCACAATTATTGACTTGCATATGTTAAACCATCCCTGTGTCCCTGGTATGAAATCCAGTTGATCATGGTGGATTATCTTTCTGATATGCTGTTGGATTCAGTTAGCTAGTATTTTGTTAAGGATTTTTGCATCTATATTCATCAAGGATATTGGTCTGTAGTTTTCTTTTTTGCCTATGTCCTTTCCTGGTTTTGGTATTAGGGTGATATTGGCTTCATAGAATGATTTAGGGAGGATTCCTTCTTTCTCTAACTTGTGGAATAGTGTCAATAGGATTGGTATCAATTCTTCTTTGAATGTCTGGTAGAATTCAGTTGTAAATCCATCTGGTCCTCGACTTCTTTTTGTTGATAATTTTTTCAATTACCATTTCAATCTTGCTGCTTGTTATTGATCTGTTCAGGGTTTCTAATTCTTCCTGATTTAAGCTAAGAGGGTTGTATGTTTCCAGGAATTTATCCATCTCCTCCAGGTTTTCTAGTTTATGCATGTAAAGGAGTTCATAGTAGGCTTGAATGATCTTTTGTATTTCTGTGGTGTTGGTTGTAATATCTCCCATTTCATTTCTAATTGAGCTTATTTGGATCTTCTTTCTTCTTGGTAAATCTTGCTAATTGTCCATCAGTTTTATGTATTTTTTCAAAGAAGCAGCTTTTTGTTTCATTTATCTTTTGTATTTGTTTGTTTCAATTTCATTTATTTCTTCTCTGATCTTGGTTATTTCCTTTCTTCCGCTGGTTTGGGGTTTGGTTTGTTCTTGTTTCTCTAGTTCCTTGAGGTGCGACCTTAGATTGTCTGTTTGTGCTCTTTCACTTCTTGATGTAGGCCTTTAAGACTATGAACTTTCCTCTTAGCACCACTTTTGCTGTATCCCAGAGGTTTTGATAGATTGTGTCACTATTACCATTCAGTTCAAAGAATTTTTAAACTTCCATCTTGGTTTCATTGTATACTTAATTATCACTCAGGAGCAGGTATTTAATTTCCATGTATTTGCAAGGTTTTGAAGTCCCTTTTGGAGTGGATTTCCAGTTTTATTCAACTGTGATCTGAGGGAGTACTTGATATAATTTCAATTTTCTTAAATTTATTGAGACTTGTTTTGTGGCCTATCATATGGTCTATCTTGGAAAAAGTTCCATGCACTGATGAATAGAATTTATATTCTGAAGTTGTTGGGTAGAATGTTCTGTAAATATCTGTTAAGTCCATTTATTTCAGGGTATAGTTTAAATCCATTGTTTCTTTGTTGATTTTCTTTCTTGATGACCTGTCAATTGCTGTCAGTGGAGTACTGAAGTCCCTCATTATTATTGTGTTGCTGTCTATCTCATTTCTTAGGTCTAGTAATAATTGTTTTATAAATTTGGGATCTCCAGTGTTAGGTGCATATATACTTAGGATTGTGATATTTTCCTGTTGGACAAAGCTTTTTATCACTATATAATGTCCTTCTTTGGCTTTTTTAACTGCTGTTGCTTTAGTTTGCTTTGTCTGATATAAGAATTGCTTATATCAACTGCTTGCTTTTGGTGTCCATTTGCATGGAATATCTTTTTCTACCCCTTTACCTTAAGTTTATGTGAGTCCTTATGTGTTAGGTGAGTATCCTGAATGCAGCAGGTACTTGGTTGGTGAATTCTTATCCATCGTGCAATTCTGTATCATTTGAGTGGAGCATTTAGGCCATTTATATTCAATATTAGTATTGAGATGTGACATACTATTCCATTCATCGTGCTATTTGTTGCCTGTATACCTTGGGGTTTTTTAATTGTATTTTTGTTTTATAGGTCCTGTGAGATTTATGCTTTGAAGAGGTTCTATTTTGATGTATTTCAGGAATTATTTCAAGATTTAGAGTTTCTTTTAGCAGTGCTTGTAGTGCTGGCTTGGTAGTGGCAAATTCTCTCAGCATTTGTTTCCCTGAGAAAGACTGTATCTTTCCTTCATTTATGAAGCTTAGTTTTGCTGGATGCAAAATTCTTAGCCGATAATTGTTTTGTTTAAGGGGGCTGAAGATAGGGCACCAATTCCTTCTAGCTTGTAAGGTTTCTCCTGAGGAATATGCTGTTAATCTGATAGGTTTTCCGTTAGAGGTTACCTGGTGCTTTTGCCTCACAGCTCTTAAGATTCTTTCCTTTGTCTTGATTTTAGATAACCTGAAGACAATTTGCCTAGGTGGTGATCATTTTACAATGAATTTCCCAGTTTTCTTTGAGCTTCTTGTATTGTTTTCCAAACTTTTAGATTTCTATTCTTTCTCAGGAACACCAATTATTCTTAGGTTTGGTCATTTAACATAATCCCAAACTTCTTGGAGGCTTTGTTCATTTTTTAAAATTCTTTTTTCTTTGCCTTTTTTAGATTGGGTTAACTCAAAAACCTTGTCTTCAAGCTTTGAAGTTCTTTCCTCCGCTTGTTGCATTCTATTGCTGAGACTTTCCGGAACATTTTGCATTTCTCTAAGTGTGTCCTTTATTTCCTGAAGTTATGATTGTTTTTTATTTGTGCTATCTATTTCACTGAAGATTTCCTCCTCATTTCTTGTATCATTTTTTTAAATTTGCTTAAATTGGACTTCACTTTTCTCTAGTGCCTATTTGATTAGCTTAATAATTGACCTTATGAATTCTTTTTCAGGTAAATCAGGGATTTCTTCTTGGTTTGGATCCATTGCTAGTAAGCTAGTGTGATTTTTGGAAGGTGTTAAAGAATTTTGTTTTGCCATATTACCAGAATTGTTTTTCTGGTTCCTTCTCACTTGGGTAAGCTATATCAGAGGGACGATGTGGGGCTCAAGGCTGCTGTTCAGATTCTTTTGTCCCACCGGCTATTCCCTTGATGTAGTACTCTCCCCCTTTTCCTAGGGATGTGGCTTCCTGAGAGTCGAGCTGCAGTGATTGTTATTTCTCTTCTGGATCTAGCCACCTAGCAGGACTACCAGGCTCTAGGCTGGTACTATGGGTTGTCTGCACAGAGTCCTGAGATGTGAACTGTCTGCAGGTGTCTCAGCCATGGCTACCAGCACCTGCTCTAGTGGAGATGGCACAGGTGAGGTGGACTCTGTCGGGGTCCTTAGTTTTGGTTGCTTAATGCACTATTTTTGTGCTGGTTGGCCTCCTGCCAGGAGGTGGGGATTTCAAGAGAGCATTAGCTGTGTTAGTATAGGGAGGTTCAGGCAGTAGGCGGGTCCTGGAACTCTCAAGAGAATATAGCCTTTGTCTTCAGCTACCAGGGTGGATAAGGAAGGACCATCAGGTGGGGACAGGGTTAGGCATGTCTGAGCTCAGACTCTTCTTAGGTGGGGCTTGGTGCGGCTGCTGTGGGAGATGGGGGAGGGTTCCCAGGTCAATGGAGTTATATCCCCAGGAGTATTATGGCTGCCTCTGCTGTGTTATGCGGGTTGTCAGGGAAGTGGAGGAAAGCCAGCAGTTACAGGTCTCATGTAGCTCCCACACAATCCAAAAGGCCGGTCTCACTCCCACTGTGCCCTCCAACAACAGCACTGAGTTTGTTTCCAGGCAGTGGGTGAGCAGGGCTGAGAACTTGCCCCAGTATACAGACCTTCCAGCTGTGAAAGCAAGCAGGGCTTTTGCGCCTCCCTGCTTGTCAAGTCTGCACACTGGATTCACACCTCCCCCAAATTCTGGCCAGGAGACTTGGCATTTGGTTGGAATTGTTACAGGGTTCAGCTGGAGGTTTCCTTCTCCCTGTACCTTGCATGTACCTCTGGCAGCCCTCCCCAAAGACCCCTGTGAGACAAGTCTGAAATGGCTGTCCTGGGGACCCAGAGAGCCCACAGGGCTTTTCCCACTGCTTCCTCTGCCCCTGTATTTAGCTTGGCTCTCTAAATTGACTCAGCCCCAGTTAAGGTCAAATCCTTCTCCTGTGATCTAGATCTTCATGTTTCCCAGTGAGGGTGTGTGTTTGGGGGCAGATAATCCCCCTTTCCCACTTTCACTCACAGTATTTGGGCCGTCTCTCGGGTCCTGCAGGGGCAATCTGCTTCCTTCAGAGGGTCTGTGGGTCTCTTGGCTTTCCTGGTATGTTCCTGCAGTAGTTCTGGACCAAAGGTTCACAATGAGAATCTCCACACACTGCTCTGTCTGTTCGAGTGGGAGCTGCAATCTAGTCCTGCCTCTTATCTGCCATTTTTCTCCCATCTCGCAAATATTTCTTTATGTCGCACTGTAATCCTTCCCTGTTACCCTCCTGACCCCTCAGTCTCAGGCAACCACTCATCTGTTTCCTATCACTGTAGATTAGTTTGCATTTTCAGGAGTTTTGTATAAATGGAAACATGCAAGGTACCTTTTTTTTTAGTCTTGCTTTTTTTACTCAGCATAGCTATTTTGAAACCTATCAGTACTGTTTCCTGTATCAATAGTTTACTCCCATTTATTGATAATTAGTATTCCACTGTATGTATATATGACAATTTGTTTATCCATCCACCTGTTGATGAACTTTGGGGTTGTTTCCAGTTTGGGGATATTACAAATGAAGCTGCTATGAACATTCATGTTCAGGTCTTTATATGAACATATGCTTTTATGTCTTGGGGAAAAACTTAGGAATAAAATAGTTTAATATTTAAGTCACATATTTGATTTTTTTAAGAATATGCCAAATGTTTTCCTGAAGTGATTGTAGCATTTTGCATTTTGCAACAAGAGTGCATGACAGTTCCAGTTTCCTCTACATTCTTGGCAACACTTAACAAGGCTTAGTCTTCTTAATTTTAGTCATTCTGATAGGGGTATATCGTTTCTATTTTGGTCGTATATTTTACCTATAGCTATGTAATAAATCCAAGAATACATGGCTATTATCATTGTTTAAAGAGTACTTTTTTTTTAGTGACACTTAGTAAGAAAAACTGTATATAATTACCCATTAGAATCTATATCTGATTCTTCTCATGCCTTTGTGCAAAAATTTCCATCTGGTATAATTTTTATCCTAGTTACTTTCTCTAAAATTTCCTGTAGTGCAGGTATTCTGTTGATGAATTCTTTCAGTTCTTATATGTTTGAAAATGTCTTCATTATGTCTTTGGTTTTGAAAGATATTTTTATTGGGTATATAATTATGGCTTTAAAAGTTTTTGTTTTTTCTTTCAGTGCTTAGAGAGATTATCCTACTGTCTTCATTATTATGTTTTTAAGTAAGAAATCTGTTGTCATCCTTATCCATGTCTCTCTGTATATAATGTGCTTTTCTCTAGCTGCTTTTACCATTTTTATCATCAGTTTTGAGCAATTTAATTATATTGTGCTTAGATATCATTTTTTGCATATCTTTATATTTGAGTTCATTAAAGTTCATGATGTATGGGTTTATAGTTTCCATCAAAATTCAAAAAGTTTTAGCCACTAATTAACTCTTAAAAAGATATTTCCTGTTCTCCTTCAGAGACTTGAAGTACATGTATGCTGGCTTCTTATACTTTTTCCACAGCTCACTGATATTCCCTTTATTTTTAAAAATTCTTTTTTGCCTAGTGTTTCATTTTGGATAATTTCTATTGCTATGTCTTTGAGTTCACTAGTATTTTCTTCTAGAATGTCTAATGTGACATTAATCCTATACATTGTATTTTCATCTCAGACACTGTAGCTTTTATCTCTAAACATCTGAGTTGGCTTTTAAAAATATCTTCTGTGACTAACTAACTAATGTGTTCAATCTTACCTCTAGATTTGTGAACATACAGGATACAGTTATAACAATGTTTTAATGTCCTTGTCTACTATTGTTATCATCTGTGTCATTTCTGAAGCAGTTTCAATTGGTTAGCTGGTAATTTTGGTTGAATACAAAACATTGAGAATTTAACCTTATGGGCTATTGGATATTTTTGTATTCCTATAAATACTGTTGAGCTTTCTTCTGTGGAATTCTTAGGTTAATTGAAGAGAGTTTGATTCTTTTAATCTTGGTTTTAAGATTTATTATGTGAAGGCTCAGGAGGCAGGGCAAGATGGTGGAACAGAAGGCTCCACTGATTGTCCTTCCTACAAGGACACCAGTTTAACAACTATCTACACACACAAAAAGCACCTTCATAAGAACCAAATATCAGGTGAGTACTCACAGTACCACACTAGCTGGTTTTAATTTCATGTCTCTGAAAGAGGCACTGAAGAGGTATAAAATAGAGTCTTAAATTGCCAATGCCACCCCTCCCCACCCCCAGCAACATGGTGCAGAAAGCTTCTCTGGTCCCCGGGGGAGGGAAAACACAACAACTGTGAGGTATTGAAATCAGTGCTGTCCTGGTAGAGCAGAAAGGAAAACTAGACCAAATTCAGTTGTGCTGATGCCCACCCTTAAGGCAATCTAGGCCTTAAGGACTGCAACCCTTAGGCCAGGCCTAGTGCTGAACTGGGCCCAAAGACAGTGGACTGAGGGGGGCATGTGACATACTGAGGCACCAGCTGGGGTGGCTAAGGGAGTGCTGGCATCACCTCACCCACAACCCCAGGCTGCACAGCTTGTAGCTCCAAAAGAGAGCCCTCTCTTTTGCTTGAGGAGAGAATAGGGAAGAGTGGGATGGACTTTGTCTTACATCTTGGATACTGGCTCAGTCACAGCAGGATAGGACACGAGTTGAGTTGCGAGGCCCTCTTTCCAGGCCCTAGCTCCTAGATGACATTTCCAGACACATTCTGGGCCAAAAGGGAACCTGTTGCCTTGAAGAAAAGGACCCAGCCCTGGCAGCATTCATCACCTGCTAAATGAAGAGCCTTTGGGCCCTGAATAACCAGCAGTAATGCCCAGATACTATATCTAGGGCCTTGGGTAAGACTCTGAGACTTGCTGGCTTCAAGTACCAGCAAAGCCACAGGGGTCAGAGCAACAAATGGGCTCTAGGGGCCCCCAATTCCAGGACTTGGCTCTTGGATGGAATTTCTGGACTTTCCCTGGGCCAGAAGGCAGCCCACTGCTCTGAAGGGTGAGTCTCAGGCCAGGCAGCCTTCACCACAGCTGACTGAAGAGCCATTGGGCCTTACAGGAACGTTGGTCACAGTCTAGCAGTACTCCACATTGGCCTGGGGTGGTGATGGCCATGGGATGAGGCTCCTCAGGCTTCAGAAAGGGGAGTGAAAGGACTATATCTTGTGGTTTGAGTGCCAGCTTCGCCACAATATAATAGAACACCAGATAGACTTCTAAGGGTTTTGACTCTAGTCCCTGGCTCACAGACAGCACCTCTGGATATGCCCAGTGCCCAGAGGATCTCACTATTCTGAAAGGAAGGACACAGGCCTGCCTGGCTTTGCCACCTGCTGATTGTAGAGCCCCAAGGCCTTGAGTGAACATAGGCTATAGCCAGGGTGTGGTTATGGCAGGGCTCTGGTGACACCCCGTGCTGTGGCTAGCTTCAGATCTGATCCAGCACAGTTCTAGTGGTTGTGGCCACAGGGGTGCTTCTGTCATACCATACCCAGCTCCAGGTGGCTCAGAACAGAGCCACCATTTGCTCGGGAGAAAGTAAGGGATGAGTACAAGAGTCTCTGCCTGATTAATCCAGAGAATCCTTTTGGATCTTGTCCAAGATCATCAAAGCAGTAACTCTTTAAGTCTGCCAGAACCACAGCATTACTGGGCTTGGGGTTCCCCCTAAAACAGATACAGTTTAGATCACAACACCCAAGTCCTTTTGAATATATGGAAAGTGTTCCCAAGGAGAACAGGTACAAATAAGCCCAGACTGAGAAAACTACAATAAATATCTAACTCTTCAATGCCCAGACACTGAAGAACATCTACAAGCATCAGCACTATCCAAGAAAACATGACCTTGCCAAATGAACTAAATAAGGCACCAGAGAATCCTGGAGAAACAGAGATATGTGCCCTTTCAGACAGATAATTCAAAATAGCTATGTTGAGGAAACTCAAAGAAATTCAAGATAACACAGAAAGAATTCAGAATTCTATTGGATAAATTTAACAAAACGATTGAAATTATTTAAAAGAATCAAGCAGCAATTCTGGAGCTGAAAAATGCAATCAACATACCAAAGAATGCATCAGTCTTTTAATAAGACAGAATTAAGCAGAAAAAAGAATTAGTGGGCTTGAAGACAGCCTATTTGAAAATACACAGTCAGAGGAGACAAAAGAAAAAAGCAATAAAAAACAATGAAGCATGCCTAAAGGATCTAGAAAATAGCCTCAAAAGGGCAAACCTAAGAGGTATTGGCCTTAAAGAGGAAGTAAAGAAAGAGATAGGGGCATAAAGTTTATTCAAAGTGATAATAACAGAGAACTTCCCAAACTTAGAGAAAGATATCAATATTCAAGTACAAAAAGATAGTAGAACACCAAGCAGATTTAACCCAAAGAAGACTACCTCATGGCATTTAATAATCAAATTTCCAAAGATCAAAACTAGGCTAGGCATGTGGCTCATACTTGTAATGCTAGCACTTTGGGAAGCTGAAGAAGGAGGATTGCTTGAGCTCAGGAATTCCAAACCAGCCAGGGCAACATAGTGAGACTCTGTCTCTATTGAAAAAAAAAAAAGAAAGAAAAAGAAAAAAAAATGTCAAGGATAAAGAAAGGATTCTAAAAGCAGCAAGAGAAAATAAACAAATAACATACAATGGAGCTCTAATACATTTGGCAGCAACTTTTCAATGGAAACCTTAGAGCCCAGGAGAGAGTGGCGTGACATACTTAAAGTGCTGAAAGAAAAAAACTTCTACCCTATAAGAGTAGATCCAGCAAACATATCCTTCAAACATGAATAAGAAATAAAGAGTTTCTCAGACAAACAAAAGCTGAGGGAGTTCATCATCAAACCCAACCTACAAGAAATGCTAAAGGGAATACTCAATCAGAAAGAAAAGAACATTAGTGAGAAATAAGAACTCATCTGAAGGTACAAAACTAACTGATAATAGTAAGTACACGGAAAAACACCAAATATTATAACACTGTAACTATGGTATGTAAATTTCTCTTATCTTAAGTAGAAAGACTACATGATAAACAATAACTACAACAACTTTTCAAGACATAGACAGTATGATAAGACATAAATCAAAATAACAAAAAGTTTAAAATTGGGGTATTAAATGAAGGCATAGAGTATTTGTTTTCTTTATGCTGGTTTCTTTGTTTATGCAAACAGTGTTAAGTTGTCATCTGCTTAAAATAATGAGTTATAAGATAGTATTTGCAAGCCTCATGGTAACCTCAAACCAAAAAACATACAACAGACACGCAAAAAATAAAAGCAATAAATTAAATCATATCATCAGAGAAAATCGCCTTTACTAAAAGGAAGAGAAAATCGCCTTTACTAAAAGGTAAATAAAGAAGGAAGAGAAGACCACAAAATAACAAGAAAACAAATAACAAAATGGCAGAAGTAGGTCCCTATTTATCAATAATAACATTGAATGTAAATGGACTAAACATTCCAGTAAGAAGATATGGAATGGCTGAATGGATGATGAAAAAAGACTCAATTATCTATTACCTACAAGAAATACACTTCATCTATAAAAATAAATACAGACTTAAATAAAAGAAAAAAAATATTTCATGCCAATAGAAACTAAGAAGAGAGAAAATCCAAATAAATAAAATCAGAGATGAAAATGGAGTCATTACAAACTGATATCACAGAAATTTGAACGATCATTAGTGGCTGCTATGAGCAACTATATGCTAGTAAATTGAAAAATCTTGAAGAAATGGGCAAATTCCTAGAAACATACAACCTACCAAAATTTAACCATGAAGAAATCCAAATCCTGAACAGACCAATTACAAGTAACAATATTGAAGCTGTAGTAAAGTCTCTCAGTAAAGAAAAGCCTGTGATCTAGTGGCTTCACTGCTGCATTATACCAAACATTTAAAGAAGAACTACTCCAATCTTACTCAAACTATTCCAAAAAAAAATAAAGGAGGGAATACTTCCAAACTCGTTCTACAATGCCAGTGTTACCCTGATACCAAAACCAGAAAAGACACAACCAAAAATGAAAAAAAGAAAACTACAGGCCAATATCTCTGATGAATATTGATGCAAAAAGCCTCAACAAAATACTAGCAACCCAAATTCAGCAATACATTAAAAAGATCATTCATCATGGCCAAGTGAGATTTATCCCTGGAATGCAAGGATGGTTCAACATATGGAAATCAATATGATACATCACATCAACAGAATGAAGGACAAAAACCATATGATCATTTCAATTGATGCTGAAAAAGCATTTGATAAAATTCAATATCCCTTTATTAAGAAAACTGTAAAAAAAACTGGGTATAGAAGAAGCCTACTTCAAAATAATGAAAGCCATATACAACAGACCCACAGCTAGTATCATACTGAATGAGGAAAAACTGAAAGCCTTTTCTCTAAGATCTGGAACACAACAAGACACCCACTTTCACCAGTGTTGTTCAACATAGTACTGGAAGAACTAGCTACAGCAATCAGATGAGAAAAAAATAAAGGGCATTTAAATTGGAAAGGAAGAAGTCAAATTATCCTATTTTGCAGATGATATAATATTGTAATTGGAAAAACCTAGATCCCACCAGCAAAAGCTATTAGAATAAACACATTTAGTAAAGTTGCAGGATACAAAATCAGCATACAATAATCAGTAGCATTTATATATGCCAACAGTGAACAATCTGAAAACTAAATCAGTAAGGTAATCCCATTTGTAATAACCACAAAAACAATTAAATACCTAGGAATTAACTTAACCAAAGAAGTGAAAGACCTCTATAATGAAAACTACAAAACACTGGTGAAAGAAATTGAAGAGGATGCCAAAAAATAGAAAGAAAACCCATGTTTATGGCTTGGAATGATCAACATTGTTAAAATATCCATACTACCTAAAGCAATCTACAGATTCAATGCAATCCCTATCAAAATACCAATGACAATCACAGAAATAGAAAAAAAAATCCTAAAATGTATGTGGAACCACAAAAGACCCAGAATAGCCAACCCTATCCTAAGCAAAGTGAATAAAACAAGAATCACATTACCTGACTTCAAATTATACTACAGAGCAATAGTAACTAAAATGGCGTGGTACTGGCATAAAAACAGACACATAGATGAATGGAATAGAACAGAGAACCCAAAAATGAGTCTATACATGTACAGTGAACTCATTTTAGACAAAGGTTTAAAGAACATATATTGGAGAAAGGACAGTCTTTTCAATAAATTGTGCTTGGAAAACTGGGTATCCATATGCAGAAGAATGAAACTAGACCCCTCTCTCTTGCCATATACAAAAATAAAATCAAAATGGATTAAAGTCTTAAAATCTAAGACCACTGGCTGGGCGCAGTCACTCATGCCTGTAATCCCAGCACTTTGGGGGGCCAAGGTGGGTGGATCACCTGAGGTCAGAAGTTCGAGACCAGGCTGGCCAACATGGCAAAACCCCATCTCTACTAAAAATACAAAAAAAAAAAAAAAAAAATAGCTGGGCATGGTGGCAGGTGCCTGTAATCCCAGCTACTTGCGAGGCTGAGGCAGGAGAATTGTTTGAACACAGGAGGCAGAGGTTGCAGTGAGCTGAGATCACGCCATTGCACTCCAGCCTGGGCAACAGACCGAGACTCTATTTCAAAAAAAAAAAAAAAAAAAAATCTAAGACCTCAAATTATGAAACTGCTACAGGAAAACATCAGGGAAGCTCTCCAGGACATTGGTATGGGCAAAAATATATTGAGCATTAACCCACAAGCACAGGCAACCAAAGCAAAAATGGACAAATGGGATCACAGCAAGTTAAAAAGCTTCTTCATAGCAAAGGAAACAATAAATAAAATGAAGTGGCCCGGGTGGAACATGGCTTATGCTTGCATTCCCAGCACTTTGGGAGGCCAATGTAGGCAGATCACTTGAGGTCAGGAGTTCGAGACCAGCCTGGCCAACATTGTGAAGCCCCGTCTCTACTAAAAATACAAAAATTAGCTGGGTGTGGTGGTGTAATCCCAGCTGCTTGGAAGGCTGAGGCAGGAGAATCGCTTGCACCTGGTAGGGCAGAGGTTGCAGTGAGCCAAGATTGAGCCATTGCACTCCAGCCTGGGGAAAAAGAGCAAAACTCCATCTCAAAAGGAAAAAAATAAAAATAAAAATAAATAAATAAATAAAATGAAGTGAATAACAAAGTGAAGAGGTAACCCACAGAATGGGAGAAAGTATTTGCAAGCTACCCATCTGACAAAGGGTTAATAATCAGAATATATCAGGAGCTCAAACAACTCTATAGGAAAACATCTAATAACCCAATTTAAAAATAGGCAAAATATTTAAATAGACATTTCTCAAAAGAATACACACAAATGGCAAAAAGGCATTTGAAAAGGTGCTCAACATCTCTGATCATCAGAGAAATGCAAATCAAAACTACAATGAGATATCATATCACCCCAGTTAAAATGGCTTTTATCAAAAAGACAGGCAATGACAAATACCAGCGAGGATGTGGAGAAAACGGAAACCTTGTACACTGTTAGTGGGAGTGTAAATTATTACAACCACTATGGATAACAGTTTGGAAGTTCCTCAAAAAACTAAAAATAGAGCTACTGTATGATATAGCAATCCCAGTGCTGGGTACAAATCCAAAAGAAACTAAATCAGTATATTGAAGAGATATCTGCGCTCTTACGTTTGTTGCACCAGCGTTCACAATAGCAAAGATTTGGAAACAACCTAGGTGTTCATCAACAGATGAATGGACGCAGAAAATATGGTGCTTATACACAATGGAATACTATTCAGCCATAAAAAAGAATGAGATCCTGTAATTTACAACAACATGGATGGAACTGGAAGTTATTATGCTAAGTGAAATAAGCCAGGCACAGAAAGACAAACATTGCATGTTCTTACTTATTTGTGGGATCTAAAAATCAAAACAATTGAACTCATGAAGATAGAGGGCAGAAGGATGGTTACCAGAGGCTGGGAAGAGTAGTAAGGGGTTGGAGGTGGGGATGGTTAATGGGTACAAAAAATTGTAGAAACAATGAATAAGACCTAGTATTTGATAGCACAACAAGGTGACTATAGTCAATAATAATTTAATTGTACTTTGAAAAATAACTAAAAGAGTATAATTGGATTGTAACACAAAGGATAAATACTTAAGGGGATGACTATCTCACTTTACATGATCTGATTATTACACATTGCATGCCTGTATCAAAACTAAAAAAAAAGAAAGAATTGAAAAAATACGTATTAGGTGAAAACAGATCAGCATTGATTGTAGGGCCAATTTACCATACTACTCGATAAACTCCTTCTGAGTACTCTCCCTCATATTAATACACAATGACGTAGGAGCTTTTCACTCTGGTTGGTAGTCCTGACACTACTTCCAGCCCTGTATATATGAGTCCTGGTGTCAGGTCATTTTTTTTTCCTTGGTTTGGGGGTAGTTTTCTTGCAAGCATTGATTAGTGCCCTTCTGAATACTCAAGGGGCACCCTCTAAAGTTCTTTTTTCTGTGCAGTTCTCTTCCTCTGGTATCCTGTCCTATGAATCCTAACTGCTTCATCTCCCAGACTCTCCACTCCGTCTATTTAACTCATAGACTCCAGAGGGCACTGCCAGGGTCTCCAGAGGTCCCTCCAGGGGTCCCTCCTCTGGGCCGAAGCCCTAGAAACTTTCTCAAGGCAGGAACTTGGTGCAATTTTAGGATTTGCTTTATTTGTTTTCTATCCCACATGCATCATCATCCGTTGTTGCCTGATACTCAGTGTCTTTACATTTTGTTTTATAATATTTTTCTGTTTTGTTTATGCTGTTGTTTCATGTGGGAGGGCAAATTTGGTTTATCCTCCATTAAGTGAACATGGATGTTCCCGATTATAGGATTTCAATTAAGGCTGTGCCTCCTCAGTTTTTCACGGGTATTGCTCCTGTTCACTCTAAAACTTCATGTTTTCCATGCAACCATTCCTCACCTCATCTCTTTCTCCCTAAGAGATCTTATTCCAAAGTTTCAAACAAACCTATATATTGAATCTCAAATTTCCATTATCATCTCAGTCTCTCTTAATTCCTAGACCTATTTACTGAATGACTTACTAGTCATATTTTTCTAGATTCCCATAAGCTGCTTGAACTCAATATGTAGAAAATAAATAGCACCCCACCCTACAAGTTTCTATCATCCCCGTATTTAAATCTCCCCGTAGCATTCATCACACTATTTGCATTTTTTAAAATATTTTTTGTTTTTAGATTGTTAGCAGAGATTATGTTTTTATCATTTTTTAGCACTTAGCACAACTCCTGAACTAAAGCACTTCTCAATGAATATGTTTAATTAAATTAAATCCTACATACAAAGGAAATTGTCAGAGAGAGGAGAGAGAAATAATTTAAGTGAAACTCTATCATATTGAACAGGACCTGCCTTGTTCCCGAAAGGATGGATTAGAAAGCAGATCCAGTGTGGGGCACTGTCTGACTTCCTGTCTCTAGCCACTGTGAAGGAGATACCTCGGAATAAGCAAGGATAGAAAATTAAGTGTAAAGAATGGAAGGAAGCCAACTTTCTGGGCTCCCAAGTGATAAACATTGCTGCTTAGGACCATGTCCAAATTAACCACTTTTATTGCTCCCTTCTGTGCTGAATGTGCTTATACCAAATGTATTATACATTGCTTTTTGAAGTGTTTTTGAGTCATTTTAGGCAAAGATGTTTCATCTCATCAATCATATTATAAATTCCAACTAGACATAACAACGCCCATTTTCTCGGTAGTTTAGAAAGACTTTAGGAGCAAGGATCATGTCTTTATTAAGAGACCAGGTGCATCCCAAGGATAAGGACCATGACTCTTTCTCCCAGGGAAAGGTAGTGCCCACGAATATTGATTATCTATGCAGGAAGTGGCGATGCAGGGCAGACTTGAGGTCTGCAGTCACAGCTGGTCATAAGCCTAATTTCACCACACTTTCCCTATTCATGTAACAATCCTGCTCCCATCACACTGAGGAGCTGGGCTGTTCCACACTGGCAAATCTAATTCAGCTTTGCCTAAAGCTTGTTTGCTAGGGAAATCTTGGCCCAGCTCCTCTGGACACAAACTCCCTGGCAGAGCATGTCTGTTTGTCTTTGGGGAAAGTTCTCAGCATGTTCTGCTTCTGTTCAAACTGACTGGGTGGAGCTAGAATCAACAGGGGATTTGGCGAGCAGGCCAGGCAGGTGTGAAGGCTTCTTTCAGTAACCCAAATAGTAGAAAGTCTTTTCAATCATCTTGTCTGGTGCCCAGGTCTTGTTCCTCTCAGAGAAGAGCTGGAATGGCTCAGCCCTCCAAATTCCAAGACCCAGCATTATAGAGAGTGTGAAGTAATCAGGCCCGGTTTAGAGGACTATTAGTTATAAAGAACAGTCCAACTTCTCAGCAGCTACATGGTACTCACATCCTAGTCTAATAAAGTTTAATAGATTCTTCAAACTGGAGATATAAGGTCAAAAGTAGCTTAAAATAAAGATTCTAAAATGATGTTGAACACATTAAAGCAACTATGGGACAGCATCATTTGCCCAAATTGACAAGCTTTAAAACGGATAATATCCAGTGTTGGCAAAAGGCATGGAGAAAAAATAATTCTCATATACTGTTAGTAGGAATATAATTTGGTGCATCATTTTTAAGGGAATTTTAGAAGTGTCTGTCAAAACCTAATAGGAGTGTATGCCTTTCAACCTAACAATTCCAGTTCTAGCTATCTGTCCTTGACAACCACTTTCATATGTGTACAAAGATATACATGTAAAGATGTTCAAGTCAGCATTGGTTTTTTTTGTTTGTTTTTTGTTTTTTGTTTCTTTTTTTGAGACGGAGTCTCGCTGTGTCACCCAGGCTGCAGTGCAGTGGCGCGATCTCGACTCACTGCAAGCTCCGCCTCCCGGGTTCACACCATTCTCCTGCCTCAGCCTCCTGGGTAGTAGACTACAGGCACCCACCACCATGCCTGGCTAATTTTTTGTACTTTTAGTGGAGACGGGGTTTCACCATGTTAGCCAGGATAGTCTCGATCTCCTGACCTCGTGATCCTCCTGCCTCAGCCTACCAAAGTGCTGGGATTACAGGCTTGGGCCACCACGCCTGGCCTCAAGTCAGCATTGTTTTTAATGTCAAAAAGTTGTAGGTAATCTAAATCTCTATTAGTAAGGTTAAGAGGAAATTATTTCCAGTGCATCCACATTATGAAAGACCATGTGACACTGAAAAGAATAAAGAAGCCCTTTGTAATATATAATCTCTGAGAGACATTGCTAAATGACAAAAGCCAATACAAAGCAAGATAGATATATGATCATGCTCACACAAAACATAAAAGAATCTTGAGATTCTATGTCTATGTATGAAATGCATCTTTGCAAGGCAGCACATTGAACTGTTTACTGTGGTTAACTCTGGAACCCTGAGGAAGTGAATGGATAGGAAATGGTCAGAAAGGGGAATGGGAAAAATGAGAGTTTTAAGTTTTATTCTATACTTGTTTTGAAAAGTAAATAAAAGAAAATGACAGCAAGAAAAATTTTGTTGTATGTGATGTTAAAGAAATGGGAGTTCAAGTATTTTTCAGAAGCAGTGTTTCTCAATTCTGGCTATATTGTAGAATCACTTGGGGAATAAAGAAAAAAACCTATCTTAACTCAGGTACTGTAGAAGCAACCCTGAGGCAAGAATTAAAATGCTGACACTTTATTTGGGTGGCATAAGCCAAGGGTAATAAAGATAAGGAAATACGTGGGCCAGGAAAGATGCTACGATTTGTTATGTGGTATTTCTTTGCTGGCCAACACTTCATAAAAAGTACTGAAGAGACAGAGCAGAGACACAGCATTTGCTCAACAGGACTTGTCCAGATATACACAAGGAGAAGCCACACCTCGGGACAGTCCACAGAAGAGAAAGAGAGGGGAATCTATCACCCAGTTCTCTCCTGTCCCCACTTTCTCTTCAGTCAAGGTGAGCTGCCCCCTGCCTCATCTAGCTAGTGGCTGCTCTCAGAAAGTCAGGTCCTCTGCCTTGAAGTATGACATTTATCAAAATCTACATCAAAAGATACATGACTTGGTGTACCATGAGCTCAGAATATGGGTCTTGAGCTGTGCTCCTAGGATTTTGCCTTGAGCTCCAGCCAACTCATGGGAGGTGGGGGTTGGAGGGGTGGGGAGTGGTCAGTAAGGGTCAGCAAAGACAGAAGCAATAGGACATGGTCAGAGAGCCAGGAAGAGATTTCAGAAAGATGGGAGAGATCAAGCGAAGCTTAGAAGGTACACAAAGCTGGTGTCCATTATAACTCTGACCCTATCTCACCCCTGACCAGTTAAATCAGAAGGTCTGGAAACTTATAGTATTTTAAAGGATCCCTAGATTATTGGAACGTTCAGCCAGAATTGAGAACCACTGCTTTAAAATTCCCATCCAAAATAACCATCTGGTGCAAATTTCATATCATGGTGCCCCATTTTTCTCTTTTCCATAAAAAATGACAAAGCCACCTGAAAGGACAACTTAGGCAGCCATTGTGCTTCAGAAACTTAAGTTATTTCAAAGTAATAACTTAAAGCGTTTTATGACCTTGACTTTCTGTTAGACAAGAGGCCACAGAAATTCTTGATGCAAAACAATGAAATTTTCTATTAGGTTACATTTAAACAGCAATTTTGCAAAGGGTAGCAAGAAACAGCAGGTTTCTCGGTCAGGCTAAATAGGTTTTTTTGAAAAAGTAATAATCAGTTCACTGTCTTGGATTTAGAGGGCACATCCTTCCTCAAAACTAACAATGTCACATTTTATTTTCTCCACATAAATTGTGCTCTAACCATGTGTATCCAGACGAAACCAAAACATAAAGTGATTCCTTAAGCTTTTCCTATAAATGTATTTCCTTGTACAAACCTTCATTTTTTACATTTTGTACTCAATCTATTGCATGCTGATTTATATATGGATAAAGAGCAAGACGCTGCTCAGAAAAGAAGTTAAATACTGCAATCAAATGCAACCTTCTTCATGGCCTAATATTGGAATGCCTTTGCTGTCACCCCTTCATCAGTTCAACAACTTAAGTAAAACTGATCATAAGTGGTAAGAAATTTAGAGTCTACCAGGAATAAGATATAAGCAGTTCCCTGAGACAGAATGTGTTCTTGGTTATGTCACTTCTCCTATCTGGACACAGTTTCCCCAGATGCAAATGAGGGGTTAGGTCTTGATAATGTTTTCGATCCTTCCAATTCTGAAATTTTACATTTCTAAATTCTTGGATAATTTTCCCTATGCCTCTGGCAACATACATGCTTAGCTGTGATTTCTGCCCACCATGTCTCCAAAGACTTGGTAGAGAAAATATATCTCAAAATAAAATGATCAAAATGCCTATTTGAAACAAGCCCACATACTGGGTGCACTATATGCTGCAAAATGATGGAGGAAGATGTGGAACCCTCAAGCTGAGAACTTATATTTCATTCCAAGTTATTAGCAGATAAAGGGAAAAGGGATCACAACAGCAGAACCCAGGTGTTTAGAAAATGTATGCCAACTAAATTTTTTTCAAGTATATATTATGGTTTTGGGGTTTCAAAGATTATATTTGTTGATGATGATTATGAACTAAGCAAATAAATTTTTTTAAATGCCAAATAATGATCAGGATACAATTTTTTTTAAAAAAAACCTTACAGAAATGGGGTTTTGCTGTGTTGCCCAGGCTGGTCTTCAACTCCCGGGCTCAAGCAATTTTCCCTCTTTGACCTCCCAAAGTGCTGGGATCACAGGAGTGAGCCACCGTGCCTGGCCAGGTTCCAATTCTTAATGTGTAAAGTATCTCCTTCAATCTGTGTCTATACGTATCAGCCAAAGAGCTTAGTGATATCTACAACTCAGATTCATGGAGTACTAGAAGCCTTGTTAGAGAATGTGTGTGTGAAGACCATGTATTCCCATAAATCCTGTTTCACATTCTCATAGTACCTTCTCCTTTTTCAGTAATTTAAAAAATTATCTGTAATATTATTTAATATCCAGTGGATTATAAGAATCATGGAAATGGAGGCAGAGGGTCTTATTTACTTCAGATTTTTCTGCAAATAGCACAGTACATAATGTACACCCATAAATATTTGTTGGGTAGTTGGGTGAGTGAATAAATGCACAAATAATATCTACTTCCAGAAGATTTGAGATGACTCACCATAAAGTATACACTGACTATTTTAAGGATATTTGATTAAGATCCATGTAATGGTGGAGAAGGGAAATATAATTTGCTCATAACCCTTTCTTGAAGCTGCTTACCACTATTAAACACATTTTTTTTTAAAGAGCTGCCTTTTATTTTATTTTAGGTTCAGGAGTCCATATGCAGATTTGTTATATCAGTAAATTGTGTATCACAGGGGTTTGGTATACAGATTATTTCATCAACCAGGTAATAAATATAGTACCTGATAGGTAATTTTTTGATCCTCCCCCTCCTTCCACCCTTTACCCTCCACCCTCAAGTAGATTCCAGTGTCTGTTGTTCCCTCCTTTGTAATCCATGTGTACTCAATATTTGGCCCCCACTTATAAGTGAGAACATGCGATATTCAGTTTTCTGTTCCTATGTTAGTTTGCTTAGGATAATGGCCTCCAGTTCCATCCATGTTGCACAAAGGACATGGTCACATTCTTTTTTATGGCTGCATAGTATTACATGGTATATATGTGCCATATTGTCTTTGTCTGGTCTACCATTGATGGGCATTGAGGTTGATTCCACGTATTTGCTATTGAAATTTTAACTGGGAAATTCTAACACTGGGATTTCTGGTATCTAAGGCATAAAAAGTAAACTTCATTATGAGCATATAAGAAAAGCATACTGTTTTCTGCCTAAATAGAAGAACATGAAAATCAGAACTCATTTATAAAGTATTTTAAGGAATAATGGCCAACCTAATGGAAACATTGTCACTCACTTTACCTGAACTCACAACGCAGCAGTTACGTGAGTGTCTGACAGTGAGCCAGTCCTCACACACGTTTTTCCCAGGTAAATTGTGTTTGGCAAGCATTCCTTTAGCTTGCTTAGGACCTTGTTCAATCCAAATTGTTCTGACCCACAGCCTTTTAGTTGGCAGCATTCTCAAGGATGTTGAAATCAAATAAGTGCCTTTCTGATACAGCAAAACTAGAGAGACAATTTTAAGGCACTCATGTCAAGTGGGAGGAAAATTCATTTCTCAGCACATCATTGAAAACCAAATGTCCATTTCCAAATAAGTCACAAATTGCAATAAACTACAAAGAGGCTCTTCTATAACTGGTTTCAATCCAATGCTCAAGAGCCCCAATGTCAAGAACTTCATTCAGGGTAGTTGAAACGTCTATGGGTAAAATGGAACCCTGCTTTGATAAAATATTTAATGCAGTTTTAGGCAGGTTCACGAATGGGAAAAAAATGTCTGTTCTAACAAAGTGACTGGAGGTACATAGGAAAACCTCAATGTTATACTACATGTGTAATTTTATGTAGTCCTCTCACTAACTTTGGTACAAGAAGATTATTTATTTCCATCTTACAGATAAAGAAACTGAGACACATACATATTAATTAAATTGCCCAATGTTACAGACCAGTAAGTGGCATATTAGGTACTTAAACCTATTTATTTTAGACTACAAATTTCATGCCCTTTTTACTACACTATTACAGCCTTCAAGAAATACAGACTTTATTGCTTTTTTGAGGGGCAGGGGGGACACAAGGTCTCATTCTGTTGCCCAAGCTGCAGTGAAGTGACACAACCACACTTCGACCTCTGCAGCCTCAACCTCTTGGGCTTAAGTGATCCTCCCACCCCAGCCTCCCAAGTAGCTGGGACCATAGGCATGCGCCACCATGCCCAGTTAATTTTTTTTATTTTTTGTAGAGACAGGTCTCACTAAGTTGCCCAGACTGGTCTTGAACTCCTGGGCTCAGATGATCCTCCCACCTTGGCCTCTCAAAGTGCTGAGATTAAAGGTGTGAGCACCCAGCCAATTGCTTTTGAAATCCCAGAGTACCTGGCATGATTAACTTGGGAGACTAAAAATGCTTCCCTTAATATGGTTAACCTTAAACAAATGGCTAATTTCTCAAGCACAGTTAGTAACACTGGTAACAATGGAAGCTTCTATGGATATCATGTCTCTACGCAAAAGAGTGTATTGATATCACTAATTATGTTAACAGTAAGGATGATTTTTGCTACAAGTAACATACGCTCCAATAAAAGTATTGTCATCAATAATGAGGGTATGTATTATCTCACAAAACAAGATATCCAGTGGCTAGGCAACTGCAGGGCTTGGTTAGGGTTAATTCAGCAACTCAGCAATATCATCATAGGAGGTGATTTCCCTCATTCAACCACGCTACCTATCTTCAACATAGCGGATAATATTATCCCTTGTTTTCATAATAATACTTATTGAATGCCTGCTGTATTCCAGACAATTCTAAATGTTTTACAATCATTAGTTGGTCCTCGCAACACTCCTATGAAATAGATACCATTATATCGAGGTGGGTAGCGGCCCTTCATCGTCACAAGGGTCTGCAACAATGCCAAGTACCACATGCGACCAAAAGAGAACCAGTAATAAAGAGAAGGGGTACTGTCTCCTGTGTGCTTCTCCTTTCCAGAGTCTGCTTCTCCACCCGGCAGACTTTCTCTAAGGTTCCATGATCCAATTAATCACTAGTAAGAGGAATGGAAAGTACCACAATGGCTTTAAGGAAATCAGGATTCACACAGGCTCCCCAAGAGCAGGGTCCCCTCTTTCTCAAGCACATGGCCACAAAAAGAGGCATCCAAACCAAATCTGGACTCTGACAGAAAGTATGCCACACTATGGCTAACTTCATCTCTAGCTATAAATGGAACATCTTTAGGCACAGTCACGGTTGATGGGTTTCTTGGAAAAGCAAGATAGGAAGCTGGAGATTTAAAGGACTTGCTAATTTCATTGATAGGTACCAGAATAAGTGTCCTGCTTGAGCAATTGTAGAAGCACTAAGGAAATCTGGGAATTGGGTTGAAACAAGCAAAAAAAGCATTGGCTCTTGCAGGAGACAAAGTCAAGGTCTGAGTTTCACAAGTGTAGCATTACTTAAAGTAGCACCATTTGGATTTTACAGACATGGGGAAAGAAGCCCCAGTGTGACTGCAAAGAGTGCTGCAAAAGAGGAGACATTCCTAGTGGGCTACACTGTGCTGTATTAGCTAGAATTTACTGGATGTCCCCCACCACTATGCCTCCAGCAATGGCAGAACTCCTTCAAGCTTCATGAAGATGTATGTGTCTTTTTAATGCAACAGCTAAAAACATGTATGTCTTCAGATGTAGATGGTGCATTTAAATGTTTGTATATGTGTGTAGAAATTTGCCAAAACTGCAGATGCCTTACTGATATGGGCTGAATTATGCCCCTCCGCCAAAATTCATATGTTCATTGTCACCCTCAGTACCTCTGAATGTGACTATATTTGGAGATAGACCCTTTAAAGGTAAAATGAGGTCCCGTGGGTGGGCCCTATTCCTATAGAACTTAGTGTCCTTATAAGAAGAGGTGATTAGGACACATAGAAAACAGACCGGGGAAAGACCACATCAAGGAAAGGGAGATGGCAGCCAAGGAAAGAGGCCTCAGAATAAAGTCAACCCTGCCAACACTTTGATTTTGTGTGTCTAGCCTCCAGGGGTGTGAGGAAGTAAACTTCTGTTGTTTAAGAGAGTTTGTGGTATTTGTTGTGGTAGCCCTAACAAACTAATATACTTACCAATTTGCACAAGATAAAACTATATATGGAATGTTTCATTTATATTTTACAAAGGGCTGGCTTGCCCTTAATTCCTCCTTCCTGAGTGTGTTATGGAATGAAAGCTAATGTCATTGAGGCCCCAAATATCTTAACTGAATCAGATCAACTCTGAGGCCATTTGGGTACGTTGTGCAAAAATTAATCCTTTAAATAGCCCTAAAACATGGTCCAAGCAGCTGCTTCCCCCACTCCACACTCTGGCTCTTGAATCAAGGGAAGCATTTTTGGTCATCAACGTGAACATATGACTTAGCTCCCCTTTCTCTCCCCCCAGCCCCTGAATTGGAAGGTTTCACAGGAGAGATGGGGAATGAACCAGAAGTACTTTACACTAGTCATCTTGCAGAGAAAATCTTAAAGCCTTTTTCTTCTCTCTCCATTTCTTTTTCTTAAATTTGGTAACTTTGAAAGTCATTACTCTTCTCTTTCCCCAGCAGCCTTCACCCTGAAGGCATCCCCTCTAGCTGCCCCCA
The DNA here is from genome assembly GCF_028878055.3 of Symphalangus syndactylus. NCBI lineage: Eukaryota > Metazoa > Chordata > Mammalia > Primates > Hylobatidae > Symphalangus > Symphalangus syndactylus. The sequence goes on along the minus strand of NC_072429.2, from coordinate 17,218,405 downwards.
GGAAAGCTAAATCCCCAGTCCCCCTCTCCTTTGTTTAGTAGCAAAGCCTCTCTTTCACTCTTTTAGAACTTGGATATCAGATGATAATACCAAGGCCCTGAGATCCTAAAGTGAATTTATCAGAGCATTTTCTCAACAAAAGCCAATGTTTCAAATAAGAGATTCTGATATCAAGCGTTGAGAGAATAAAATTATTTCCACATCTATATGAGAGAAGGAAAATAAAAAGAAAGCAAATAAAAGAAAAGGTGTTTGAATACAAGAATGTTAGATCCTACAATTTTCTTTTGTCAGGGAAGAGAGCCTGGTGTTTTGTGCCCTAAATAACTAGACAAGCTTACTAGCCTAGGAAGACGACTGAAAAATCACATAGCTCTGCCTGAGTGGGGGTCAGCTAATCCCATTCCCAGAGAGACAGAAAAAAAACATTTGTTTTCCTTTTGAATTAACATTAACTCGCATTAAACACACGCACACATACACAGTAAAATTATATTTAGAAATGTTTTAGCTCTGGCTTCTCAGCAGGGGTAAGTGCCTCAATTTCCTGCAAATCATTGTCAAGTGTCTAGACAGGAGAAGTGGAAGCAAAGATAAGAGATCCTGAATTTCAACAGAGGGGCCATCAAGCTAAACCAAACTCAGCTGTGCTTTTTCACTTGGCAACAAGCGATAACCCTCTGATAGCCACAAACCTTACATGTTGCTTCTGACTTCTGATAAGAAAGAGGAAAGTGGGAAACAATGATGAGCATTGGTGATAAACACCCGGGCTGGCATTTGCCTCAGTCTTTTTAAATTAACTGACCCCCAGAGGAATCCCAAACCCTACAGGCCTATCTAGTATCTGGAGAGGTTTATGACGATTTGAAGCTACAGCTGAAGATGAACCATACTTTAAAGGGTTTGTGAATTAGCACCTTAAATGTAAATACACCTCTAAGTCAATCACACTTTGTAGAATTCCCAAAGTCTCAATACCCTTCCTGAAAGCAGGTTTTACAATCTCTTAATCTTTAGGAACTGGACAGGGCCTAAGAGGTCAGCAGTAGATCATATATACCACATTAGATTCACTATGGGAATACCCAAAACCAGTAGCAGTTTCTTCCCTTGCAAACATTCATAGAGTATTTGAGGACCTCATCTCTCACTACGCAGCAAGACTCGGACATGTCATTTGCTGAATTCATTCCTCATGCATCCATACATCCATCAAGTACTTTTTTTGAGACCTTTATTGAGACCTTTATTCAAAATAAGGTGGAAGTCAAATGGGTGTTCTGCAATCAGGTCGCCTAATTTGAAACTCTGACTCTATTACTCACTAGCTGTGTAAATTTCAGAGAGTTGTTTGACCTCTTGGACCTCACTTTTCCTATCTGTAAAATGGGGATAATGACAAGACTTACCTCTTAGGATTGCTGTGAGAGTTAGAGTTATAGATGCAAAACACTTAGAACAGCGTTTCAATATATGGTAAGTGCTTAATGAATTTAAATTATCTCTCTTATGTGCCAAACACAAGTCTTTGGTTAATCAGAAGATGAAAAGATAAATGAAAAGAATATTTTAGGGATGATGGTGAAGAAGAGCAGCTCACCAACTGCTTAAGAATTAAAAATCAGTCAGCACAGAGGTACCAAGTCAGATCCTAGCACTTTTCTAGATTTATAATACAATATTTTGTAAGACAGTGCTAACTTAGGTTAAACTTAGAACAAATCATTAAACAGGTTGTCTAGAAGTTCAAAGAGTGAGAGATCACTGTGAACTGAAGGAGCAGGCAAGACTTCATGGAGGCATGACTTGTCCTGGGCAGTGTTGGACAAGTAGGATATAGATGAGCAGACAGAGGAGGAGGTGACTGGGGAAACAGCATCAAAAGCAGAGAGGTAGATATGATTGTGACATATGTTGCACTGAACATCTTGCACTAATTTTCGGTGGTCAGTGCTGTGACTGGCTTCCCACCATCCTTATCCTGTGCCTTATACCTTTAGGTGGGCCTCTGCACAAGCCTCAGGCTACCTCTGGGTTCATCCCTTCCAGTACATCCCGCACACCCTCCCCAAGGTCAGCCTTTTCCAACACTGCTGCTCTCTTGTCTCTAGCCTGCCTCTAAGTATTCAGTGCTTGTCTGTTTTCCCTGTCTCTACCCTCACCTCTATACCTACCTTATTGCTTTCAGGGTAAAACCAAGCCCCTTAGCCTAATAGTCAACCCTCTTCAGAATCTGAAATTAAACTGCTTTCAGTTATGTCTCCTAGCATACTTTTCTTATCATTTTTCTGACAATTCTTCCATCTAGGCCTCTATTTCCTGCTTCTATCCAAACTCCAATATGAAATCACCTCCATTCTCCCCTCAACCATCAAATTCATTGTTAAATCTATAGATAATCTGTAAACTTTCTGATTCTTTGTCAATTTCCTAATTCTTTAAAAATTTGTTGCTATCTTTCCAATCTCTTTGCTAACATCCCTAATCCACCACATGTTCTCTCTTTTGAAGTCACAGAGTATGTCTGTTCCATTCACTAGGCAAAGAAATTTGTAGTATTCCTTCAGCTGGAATTTTATATTGTTATTTTAATTGAATGGAGGTTAGCTAATATTTTTTTGAAATCTTGGTTTTCAGTCTAGACTTCAAGTTTCTCAAGATCAGGACTTGTATCTGATTCTTCTTCTTGCAAGCACAGTAGTTGATTGACTACTAGGGATGATGGGAACCAGGGATGTCAATTTATAAGACTAATTTACACTATTTAAATGGCAATAAGTAAAGTATAAGAAAAGGTTGGATTTCAAGGTTGGTAGGTGTCATAGACCAGATTTCTTGGAAAATAGATCAAGAGATTCTGAGGTTTTGGTTGTTGTTGTTGTTGTGTTATTAATGATGATGATGATGTTTTGAGATTCTGAGATATGCATTCAGAAAGTTACCACTCTTGGGATCGACACCTCTGGAGGATGATGGACAAGAGATGAAGGATGAGGCAGAGAAAGAAGTAAGAAGTTGATTTGTGATGTAGTTTTAACAGCCTTCATTCAGTCTCATAGGGAGCTCTGGTCCTGGCGTGATCATCAAATTATCTCAATTGAAGCAAAGAAACCAGGTCGTTTTATGTCCACTAAGACCACTCTTTGGATGTGTGGTGTACCTGGGGAAAGGAAACAACTTTGAGCAAGACAACTGCTTTCGATAATTCCATAGGAGGGATTCAGCTGTCAGCAGTCAGGAGCCAACACACCTAGCAGCTGGGGGAATGAGTGCCTTGTTCCTAAAGGCAGAGTCTGATAATCTACCGTAGTATCATCCACTACAGTTGGGTAGCATGACAACAGGAGCTATTGACTTTTTAATCTTAACCTCTATGCTTGACACTCAGCTCTACCTGGGATCATTCTATTTTCTGGCTATGATGTCCTACATGCTTAATCTGACTTTATGTTCCCTTGTAGATCAAAAATCTGCTCCTTCACAAACCCTCTTCCTTACAGTTTCTTATTCCACTTATCAAAAAGAAAGAATCAAAAACTGTTTATTAGCTGGACCAGTAACTGGTCAGTGTCCAAATCATCAGCACTTGCTCTGGAATCAAATAAGTAACTGACCTATCAAATAATTTTTGCAATCTCCAGTGAAGGGCTTCCCAGGAGAGTCAGCTTCCATGGTCCATTTGAAACAAGACTGGCAAGATAGCTTTGGGGTTTCAGCATTTCCCGGAAACATTGGCTGACCAAAGACTTGGAAATGTTGAGAAGCCAGCAACAGGATAGAGCTAACTTAATGTGGAAAGAAAAACTGACTTAACATAGGGCAGCAAGGGGACTGTACTAGCCTGCCAACTAGCCTGGTTGCCTTGGAGGGCTGCTGCTTCCACTGGGATGGTCCTTTCCTCCAATCTGCCAACCCATGCTATTTCTCATGTTCAGATGCTCTGGAGTTGTTGTTGTTGACACTGATGATGATTTGAGACATTTAACAAATGCAGAAAAAAGCCAAAAATAATAAACAAACATTTACAGATTGTTAACTTGTTTGTCATATTTGCTTTTGTAGTTTTGTTTAAAAAGTGAAAAATAGTATAGAAAAATTCAAATCTCCTCCATTACCACTTTCCATAGGCAAAGGGGATCATAATCTTAACATGTATCTTCCCAGTGTATTTTGAATATTTTAAATGTGTGTGTTGATATCCATGAAAAATACAAAATATTGTTGTGTGTGTGGTTTTTCAGCTTACATAAATGGTATACTATGTGATACTATGACTTGATTTTTTAAATTCATTCTTTTTTAGAATTTTTACATTGCTATATGTAGATTTAGTCCATTGATGGACATGTAAATGACTTCCTAGGTTCTCCTTTCTTTGCCTTTTTTTTTCCTGACTTCCTTGACAGGTCAATATGAATGAAATGTCTTTTTTTTTTTAATTCTTGCTGAAATTTAACAGGCCTCCAGAGAAGAATTCCTGCAATATCTTTGCTCTTTGACCCTCTGCCTCAGCTGTGACAAGCACCAGGTTCTGGTTTCTAGAATTCCCATTGTTTTCTGAATGGGAAAATTTGTGTTTCCACACACACACACACACAAATTTAACTCCCAGCCAGACCTAAGGAACAGATTATGGAAGTAATTAATATGGGCAAAATGAATACAGTACCTTGGGCCTCAGAATAAAAGTAGAGCTTCTTTTGGAAATCTATCCCAGAAAAATAATTCAAAGAAAGAAAATAATTTATATATGTGAAGATTGTTATTACAGAACTATCTTTAATAGGGAAAAATGAAAACCAAAATGGTCAACAATAAGAAGTCCCTGCATAAATCATGGTACATCAACTTCAAAGAATATTATTTGTTCCTTTACAATGGTGATTCTCAAAACTATGTATTAGATGGAATCATGAAATTGCTCTTTCTAGCTCAAAATAGTTGTGTATCAACAATTTTATGCCATTCACCTTAAGAGTAACAGAGGAAAAGAGATGATGGTATAATGTTAGATGAAAAATACGGAAAGCAAAATTACATCTACAATATGTGAAAGTATCTTTGCATTTGGATAAGAACTTGAATGGAGAACAACAAAATTTAAAAGTTACATTGAGGAAGGAGAGTAAGGAAGAACTAAATTTATTAAACTTACATGTCCAGGACCTTATATAATAAATTATTTCTTTACCACCCCCAACCCCCCACTCCACACACACACACACACACACACACAAACAGGAAGTTGTTATTATTGCCACTTAGTGATGAAGAAACTGTGGTTCAAAGAAATTTAGTTAATTGCTCAGTGTTGTAAGTTGATGTAGTAGCACAGCTGGAATTTGCATCTAGGCCTCTTTGAGTCAAAGCCTGAGCTTTGCCTGTATCCCTCTCTGGAGTGATAAAAAACCATCTTTTCTTTCTAGTCCTCATATTATTTGTACAATAAACAGAAATTCAAACTAAAACTTCCTGAAGCAGGAGGGGATAAGGAAGAAGGGTAAAGAGGCATTTTCCTCAGTCCCCTTCTGGTCCAGAGTGGCATGGCACCTACCAAGATGGCTCTTTGATTTTCCAGCTGTGCCCTTAGGGTTCCTCGTATAAAACAAAAGGCTGCTGGATAGAAGGTGACAGTCAACAGACAGAGCCTATTGAATCGGGAATGAGATGAGCCGTGTACTGCCTCAGGCCGCTTGATCAAAGCTCTTGAACAAAGATACCTCAGCTACTAAGTGAGGCTATCAAGAGCAAGCTGAAACCCTGTGCAGGAGTGTGGATGTTCTCAGGGAAGGGGCACAGTGCTAGAAGGAGGGACTTCTGGGTTTCTTGATGCAGTTTCTAAGCAGACATGTGACCTTGGGCAAGTCACCAAGGTTCTCAGTTTTCTCATCAGCCACGTGAAGACTTTGCCGCTTGCACCTCTGTTTCTCTGGTTCTTTTTCCTATCCAGAAAGAAGAGTTTTACAGTCTATTACTACCTGGAGAAATCACATGTCACACATCTGAGTGTTGAAGGAAATGCTTATTCCTCTCACCTTCGCTCTTTCAGAAAAGAGGGGACGTCTGCTGCCCATGCTTCTCTTCTCTCCATCCACTAATGTGGTCACTACCCCCCTGCCCAGTGAATTCTCAGAAAAGCCAGGTCCTGGATCTAATGAGTGGAGATGCTCTACCACAATGGTGCACAGTCCACTCTCTCTACATCCCACCTGGTGGCAAGCGGCCTGTGTTGCACCCTCTGCTCCTGTTGCCAGGCAGTAAGCATGCCAAGCCAGCTGTGGATCTGCATCCAAGGGAAGACCTGGAGTCTTAGCCCCCTCCTCAGTTTCCTGTCCCACCAATCACCAGGTAGTTCTTGCTACGGCCTTCCAGATAGCTGTCTGGCTAAATATCGGCTGTGCAGACACTGAGAGCATACCAAAATTTTAAACTTGGGGCATAGAAAAGAGGAAGTAGACTAATTGGGACTTGAATTGGGAAGCCCAATTAGGACTTCAAATTTCAAGTTCTTATCCAGCCCCAAATTTGGAGTTCATAAAGTTGATACTGATCCTGGAATTTGATTATCTTCAACCTCTGCTGGCCGCTAGTAAAGAACCCAGAAGAGAAAATAAATGGATAATTGGCATCCTCAAACCTCAAATACAGAACCAAACTATGGAAGAAATACAAGCCCAGGTTCAGGCATAACCTCTCCTCATCAAATTGTTGCTAGTCATGAGAGAACGAGAGGGTCAGAAGAGAGAAGGAGGAAAAGTGTATGGCAAAACTGAAATAACATTTCCACAATTGAACTTTTGAAGGTACGGAGCTGAGTTCAAACCAGAATGCCGAGCCGGAACTCCAGGACCTAGAGGGAGAGGGCAGATGTTTCTAGGTGTGTGTCCTGGCTTCCCTGGCATCAGCACACACAGAAACAGGGCAGAGGTAAGATATTTAACTGTCTATGAGATAGCATTGGGAGGTAGGGTAACAGGATGGATAGGTGAACTACCTTCTGCCTTAGAGTACCTGAAAACCAAATGCCACCATCACCACATCTGTGATTTGTGAATATAAGCAAAGTTAAACCATTTGCACCCTCAGTTTCCCAGCTACAAAACAGGGATCATAATATGCCCCTCACAGGGTCATTAGGAGTATTTAATAAGATAATCCACATCACATACCAGCACATCTGGAGAGCTCTACAAACATTGGGTTCCCCCCCTGACACACTGGACCCGAAATTCCAAGAGGGCAGGGACCATTGCTCCATTTACTAATCAGTAGCTCCCAACTCCTAACATGGTACTTCAGAAAATATGTATTGCTATTATTGATACTGTGGTATTGGAAAAGGGACTTCATCCTCCCCAGACCACCTTCCCCCCTTATTTGAAGCCAGCTAAATACATTGCTAAGAGAGAGCCTCTTTCTTTCCCACCAAAAGATCCCATTTTTCTATGCTGCTTCAGGAAGTGTCATGGTATGGGGAGATAGGAATTAACCCACATCAACCAAACTAGAGCTTTTGTCTGATTCTTGCTCCCCAAGATGGGGCCCACAAAGCAGCATGCTACACACTTGCTTTGATTTGATTGATAACATTTAATTTGATTAATTTGATTTCATCTGATTGATTTGCAAATTCCTTTCTTATTTTCACCTCCAATTCTGCCACATCCAAGTGGGAGAGAACAACCAGGAATCAGGAGATAATATCCAATTTCAGAATAAGTTGGGAGTGGCTGGAGAGAAAGGGGCATCTCTCCAAGGAAAGACTAGAGGAGGAGATACTGTTTCCAATCTAAATAACTTACTTTTTGAGGATAAAATTTACCCACTTTCTTATATCCAGACTAAACAATTGGTGATGAGGCATTTGGGGCCTGGAATCCTGTCAGTCAGAAGGAAAATTGAGTTTCATTCGTGGTAGACCAGAGCTAGTAGCTCGGGCAAGTTCCTAGTTGTCACTTAGGATCTGGGTTCTCAGTAGGCTGTAGGTAGTGTCTTTCCCACTAACTATCCTGTGGGCCCTGAGTTTCCACAATCACACGACATCTTTGGTGGCCAGTCCCCTGGTGACTGTCTGCAGGCCAGGGTAGCATCAGAAGCATCTTGGATAATTAACAGATGTGCAGTCAAGTTCAAACATTGAGGCCATCTGTCTAGACAGCTAGGCAAACCTCTTTACATCTCCCATGAGCCCTGCCCTTTGCCTCCCTCCCTCCAGCTGTGGAGATGACTGACATGCTGGAATCCTGAGGGATTCCTTCTCAGCATGGAGTCTTAAAGCAGGAGAGGGGGAGAACTAAGTGGGGACCATAGGACCTCTCTGCTATGAAGGGCTTACAAGGGAGAGAACCTGTTCAAGACCCCACAGTCTGTGACAGAGTAAGAACTTGAGCCTAGGTCTTCAGATTCCAAAGCCCATGCCGTTTCTACTATCTGGTTTGGACACTGAGGCACATTTTGCCATTTTCCACACTTGATGAAGTATTGACATTCTGTGAAAACAGGATTTATTAATCCATCTTCTGCACCTGCTGCTGAGCATTAGAGGCACTTAGAGGGTCCCATTCATTAGAAGCCCACATCTCATGGATAGCAACAGTCGTCCACCAGGCAACTGGCTTCAAGCATAGAAAATAAATTCTTTTTTTTTTTTGAGATGGAGTCTTGCTCTGTCTCCCAGTCTGGACTGCAGTGGCGCGACCTCAGCTCACTGCAACCTCCATACCACAGGTTCACGCCATTCTCCTGCCTCAGCCTCCTGAGTAGCTGGGACTACAGGTGCCCACCACCACGCTTGGCTAATTTTTTGTATTTTTAGTAGAGACAGGGTTTCACCATGTTAGCCAGGATGGGCTCGATCTCCTAACCTCGTGATCTGCTCACCTCAGCCTCCCAAAGTGCTGGGATTACAGGTATGAGCCAAAGAAAATAAATTCTTTATTAGTTTCCTCAGGCCTCTGTAACAAAGTACCATAAACTGAGTGGCTTAAGCAACAGAAATGAGTGTCTCACAGTTCTGGACACTGGAGGTTCTCAATCAAGTTGTTAACATGGTTGGTTCCTTCTGAGGGCTGTGAGGGAAAGCTCTGTTCCAGGGCTCTCTTTTTGGCTTGTTGTTGGCTGTGTTCTTCCTGTGTCTCCACACTGTCTTCTTTTGATGTGTGTCTGTCTCTGTGTCTGAATTTCCCCACTTTCTAAGGACACTAGTTTTATTGGATTATCAGGGTCCACCCTAATGACCTCATTTTAACTTGATTACTCCATCCCAAATAAGATTACATTCTGAGGGACTGAGGGCTAGGACTGCAATGTATGAATTTGGGAGAGGAGGGAGGCATGGTTCAACCTACAACAAACTTTAAACCAGTGTTTCCCAAATTTCAGCCATTTACGTATCATCATCGCACATTTCCTCTATTCACATACCATGCACATGACTCACCTTTAATATTTATACATCACCTTGTTTTCATAAAATAGATTTATGTTAAAAGGTAGCTTTATCTGTTGTATGAATGGTAAGCCAATGCTTTTCCAATATGCATTAAAATAATTATGAAAATTTAAAATTTCTCATACCAACTAACATTATCTCTGGTATCACCCTTGGTATGCATATCACTGTTTTGGAAACACAAATCCAAATGGTTTGTGAGTATGCAGGTTTGCACACATTCCACATGAGATGGGATCCCATTTGTCAATGGGCATTTTATTAAATGAGGCAAATCCCATTTAATTTAAGAGGTAGTAGTTCCTGAAGCTCGAGTGCTGCAAAGCAATTCTCAGCATCTCTCCAACCTCATAGGAACAGCCCATCCACCTTTCTATATGGTAAAGACATGAGAAAATTCTAAAAATGGGAAAGCTGGGTCTCAATCCTCATCTCTCTCTTCTCTAGGGACTTGTCTATCTGCTGTGAGTGACACATAGGAGAGCTATGGAATAGTGACATGGAATAGTAAGATGGGGTCAGGTATATTCAACTCTGAGGCTCATTGGCTAGTTGTTTTCCGAATGAGGTGTTGACCCTTCTGCTGTTAAAGGATGGAGGTGGATAGCAGTGGGCTTGAACATCATCCCCACTGTCTTCCCAGCTCACTTCTTGGACTTCAGGCCACTGGACAAATAGAGCCAGAAGAGTAAATATGCCCCTGGAACACTCCACTCCCATGGCAAACATGACCAATTTTTATGGACCACTTTTCTAGTAAGCCATTAAGGATCTCAAAATTCTTTTCAACACAATAATCTGGGAAGCCACTACCAATTTGTCAGCATTGCATAAAGAGAGAAAACCAACAGTCCAGCCCCTATTGGGTGGTTTAGGCTGCTTTCTCTGTCTTCAACAAACAGCCAATCCTATAGATAGCCTAGAAAAAGCTCTTCACATCCCTGTTATCCTGTCCTCTCTACTCCCTTCCCATCTTTGTCTTCTTACTCTCTAGGACTCAGCTTGAATGCACCTCTCTAAAGAGACCCTCCTTTCCTTCTTCTTCACTAACTAAATAAATGCCTCCCATTATTTATCTCAGGTTTTTGCTGGGTTGCTTCATACAATGTATTAAGACTAGTGATTATGTATTTGCTTGGGCACTTATTTTTTTATTTTTATTTTTAATTTATTTGACTTTTTAATTATACTTTAAGTTCTGGGGTACATGTGCAGGATGTGCAGTTTTGTCACATAGGTATACACATGCCATGGTGGTTTGCTGCACCCATCAATCCGTCACCTACATTAGGTATTTCTCCTAATGCTATCCCTCCCCCATACCCCCACCCCATGACAGGCCCCAGCATGTGATGTTCCCCTCACTGTGTCCATGTGTTCTCATTCTTCGACTCCCACGTAAGAGTGAGAACAGGCAGTGTTTGGTTTTCTGTTCTTGTGTTAGTTTGCTGAGAATGAGGGTTTCCAGCTTCATCCATGTCCCTGCAAAGGACATTAACTCATCTTTTTTTATGGCTGCATAGTATTCCATGGTGTATATGTGCCATATATTCTTTATCCAGTCTATCATTGACGGCCATTTGGGTTGGTTCCAAGTCTTTGCTATTGTGAATAGTGCTGCAGTAAACATACCTGTGCATGTGTCTTTACAGAAAAATGATTTATCATCCTTTGGGTATATACCCAGTAATGGGATTGTTGGGTGAAATGGTATTTCTAGTTCTAGATCCTTGAGGAATCGCCACACTGTCTTCCACAATGGTTGAACTAATTTAGGCTCCCATCAACAGTGTAAAAGTGTTCCTATTTCTCCACATCCTCTCCAGCATCTGTTGTTCCTGACTTTTTAATGATCACCATTCTAACTGGCATGAGATGGTACCTCATTGTGGTTTTGATTTGCATTTCTCTAATGACCAGTGATGATGAGCTTTTTTTCATGTTTGTTGGCTGCATAAATGTCTTCTTTTGAGAAGTGTCTGTTCATATCCTTTGCCCACTTTTTGATGGAGTTATTTGTTTTTTCTTGTAAATTTGTTTAAGTTCTTTGTAGATTCTGAATATTAGCCATTTGTCAGACGGATAGATCGCGAAAACTTTCTCCCATTCTGTAGGGTCCCTGTTCACTCTGATGATAGTTTCTTTAGCTGTGCAGAAGCTCTTTAGTTTAATAGATCCCATTTGTCAACTTTGACTTTTGTTGCCATTGCTTTTGGTGTTTTAGACATGAAGTCCTTGCCCATGCCTATGTCCTGAATGGTATTGCCTAGGTTTTCTTCTAGTATTTTCATGGTTTTAGGTCTTATCTTTAAGTCTTTAATCCATCTTGAGTTAATTTTTGTATAAGGTATAAGGAAGGGGTCCGGTTTCAGTTTTCTGCATATGGCTAGCCAGTTTTCCCAACACCATTTATTAAATAGGGAATACTTTCCCCATTGCTTGTTTTTGGCAGGTTTGTCAAAGATCAGATGGTTGTAGATGTGTGGCATTATTTCTGAGGCCTCTGTTCTGTTCCATTGGTCTATATATCTGTTTTGGTACCAGTACCATGCTGTTTTGGTTACTGTAGCTTTGTAGTATAGTTTGAAGTCAGGTAGCCTGATGCCTCCAGCTTTGTTCTTTTCGCTTAAGATTGTTTTGGCTATGTGGGCTCTTTTTTGGCTCTATATGAAGTTTAAAGCAGTTTTTTCCAATTCTGTGAAGAAAGTCAATGGTAGCTTGATGGGGATAGCATTGAATCTAAAAATTATTTTGGGGAGTATGGCCGTTTTTACAATATTGATTCTTCCTATTCATGAGCATGGAATGTTTTTCCATTTATTTGTGTCCTCTCTTATTTCCATGAGCAGTGGTTTGTAGTTCTCCTTGAAGAGGTCCTTCACATCCCTTGTAAGTTGTATTCCTAGGTATTTTATTCTTTTAGTAGCAATTGTGAATGGGAGTTCACTCATGATTTGGCTCCCTGTTTGTCTGTTATTGGTATATAGGAATGCTTGTGATTTTTGCACATTGATTTTGTATCCTGAGACTTTGCTGAAGTTGCTTATCAGCTTGAGGAGATTTTCGGCTGAGATGGTGGGGTTTTCTAAATATACAATCATGTCATCTGACAATCATGTCATCATGTCATCTGCAGACAGAGGCAATTTGACTTCCTCTTTTCCTATTTGAATACTCTTTATTTCTTTCTCTTGCCTGATTGCCCTGGCCAGAATTTATTAATTATAATAGTGGGAAAGTTTAACACCCCACTGGCTTCCCTGGCTCTTAGAGCCTGTTCCATTCTGCTGGTACTTTCCTTCTGCTGTATAGGGTGGTCAGCCTCCCTGGTAGATTGTTGCTGTAGGGGCAAGGGATATTTATGTCCTATTCAGTTTAGTACCACCACCTCATCAAGCACCCTGTCCTAGAGACATGAGAAGTGGTTTAGTTTGATTTATTTTTTCCGATTGTCACATTCTACATGCTAAAAAGAGGTCACATACATGAATTTCATATTGCAATGTGCCTGCTATAGGCCAGGAATTATTCGGAGATTTAAAGCTACCATAATATTGAGGATGATGAGGATAATACTAATACTTCTACAGTTAATAATGGTTATAATAGCTAACAGTAATGAGCGCTTACTATATGCCAGGCATCATTATAAGCACTCTACATATATTATATCATTGAATTCTCATAACAAATTTATGAGGTAGTTATTATTATTAAGCCCATTTTTCTAATGAGAACACTGAGGTACAAAGGGAATAACTGCACCATGGGCCCTGCCTTTGAGCAGTTCATGGTCTGGTGGGGGTTTAGGATGTAAAACTGTGATGCTGCTGCTAATGATGATATGATAAACATCATTTGAGTACAGTTTTAAGTAAAAAATAAGAAGACTATACATAAGACAGAAGAAGATTTGGCAACCACGTGAGCAGTGTGTGTATGTGAGCGAGGGAAAAGATGCAATTTAAGTGTAATACCACATCTCAATTAGATGAATGAGGGCTTCTTCTCTGCATAAATTTAATGGCTGTGATGTTGATGAATGTTTAACAACTAGATTTCCAGGTGTAGTTGCTGATGAATGTTGGTTGATATTTTCATTTACACTAATGAGTAAGATGAAAGTGAAATATGTAATGAAAATATATGTCAAAACTTCGTTTGTTTTTGAAGAATCTGAGTAACTTTTTTGCTGAACTGGGCAATAGTTTTCAAACATTGGAAGAATATTTCCTCAGGCTTTTCTGCTATTTACAATGTAAAAACTATATACGCAACCACTTTCCCCGCCCCTCCACCCCTACCCCACTGAGACGGAGTCTCGATCTCAGCTCACTGCAACCTCCGCCTTCTGAGTTTAAGCAATTATCCTGTCTCAGCCGCCAGAGTAGCTGGGACTATAGGTGCACACTACCGCACCCAGCTAATTTTTATTTTATTTCATTATTATTATTATTATTATTATTATTTTTATTTTTTGAGACGGAGTCTCGCTCTGTCGCCCAGGCTGGAGTGCAGTGGCAGGATCTTGGCTCACTGCAAGCTCCAACTCCCAGGTTCACACCATTCTCCTGCCTCAGCCTCTTGAGCAGCTGGGATTACAGATGTGTGTGCCACCACGCCCAGCTAAATTTTGTATTTTTACTAGATTCAGGGTTTCACCATATTGGTCAGGCTGGTCTTGAACTCCTGACCTTGGGTGATTCACCTGCCTCGGCCTCCCAAAGTGCTGGGATTACAGGTGTGAGCCACTGCATCCAGCTCACAACCACTTTTAAGTTAAATCTGCATTATTAACATTTTCTCTATCACCAGGGCTTAGCCAGTTACAGCTCATGGGCTCCTAGTTTTGGAAAGTTCATTAGCTGATTTTTTTTTATTTCTTTCTGATTTTTAAATAACTATAAAATAGGAGGAGGAGAAATGATGGGGTTCGAGTCATTATTACCTTTTAAAATATAAATTATTCCATTGTACATTTACAAAGTTTTATTTTTCATAATGTCTGTGTTAGTAACCGGCTCGCAATATTTTTGAAATTTTAATCATGTTTTGCAGACCAAACAAGCTAACCTCAGCATAGCACAGTGTGATCACAGAAGCAGTTGGTTGTCCTTCATATTAATGTTGATGCTACAGTAGTCTATGTATTCCTGTAAAGTAGGCAGGTCTTTAAAGAGGATATTCATTACAGCCTTGTTTATAATTGTGAAGATTTAAAAATATATATCTAAATATCCAGTGATAACAGAATCAATAAATAAAACATTGTATATTTGTATTATGGAATTCATTTTATGCCACAGTGATAATGCATTAACTAGCTCTATATACATCAACATGGATAGTCTCAAAAACAAAATGGGCCAGGCATGCGGTGTGCATCTGTAATCCCAGCACTTTGGGAGGCTGAGTTGGGAGGATCACTTGAGTGCAGGAGTTCACTGCTGCAGTGAGCTGAGATCACACCACTGCACTGCAGAGCAAGACCTCATTTCATAAAACAAAAACAAATAATGAAAAAGAAAAAAAGTGTGAAAAAGGAAAATTTAAGAAAATGCACGATGATGATTTAAAAAACAAAGAACAGAGACCTATTATTTATGGATCCATCAATGTGTAGTAAAGGTATACAAACATGGAGGGGGAGAGCACCTCCCAAATTGTGCTACTGATACGGAAGTGCTGGGTAGAGAAGGGCATGGTCCCTTTAAATGCTACAGAAGAGAGGAAGGGAAGTGCTCAGTAGAGGAGGGCATGGTCCCTGGCTAGGGCTCCACCTCCAGGCCTGTGCCCAGGGACCTAGGTGAGGACAGGCATTTTTGTTTTCCTGCCCAAATGTTGCATTTCCCAAGACCACCCTGGCTTGCCATGCCCCTATCCTGTGCATATAAAAAACCCTGAGAGCCTAGCAGGCAGACACACAGACAGCTGGATGTTGAGAGGAATGCACCACCAGCATAGGAGCACAGCCGCATGCTGGCAGACCACCAACTGGCATAATGACATGGAGGTTGGCCAAGGCAGTCAAAGGAGATCCCGGCCGCCGAGTGGCCCGACTCTACAGGAAAACCATCTCCCTTCTGGCTCCCCTATTTGCTGAGAACTACTTCCACTCAATAAAACCTTGCATTCATTCTCGAAGCCCACGTGTGATCCAATTCTTCTGGTACACCAAGGCAGCAACCCCAGGACACAGAAATCCCTCTGTCCTTGCAATAAGGCAGGGGTCTAATTGAGCTGACTAACACAAGCGAACTATAGATGGCAAACTAAAAGAGCACCCTATAACACACGCCCACTGAGACTTCAGCTGTAAACCCCTGGATGCTGCCGTGGGGTCAGAGCCCCACAGCCTGCCCATCTGTATGCTCCCCTAGAGGTTTGAGCAGCAGAGCACTGAAGAAGCGAGTCACAACTCCATTGCACACTCTGCGAGGGGGGCAAGGGAACCTTTCCCGTTTCACTATCAGTTAGTTGCCTCTGTGGGTTTAGGGAGAGCAGGAGAGAAGTGAGATGGAAAGAGTGAGCAAACAGAATTTAAACTTGATCTATTTGTAATGTTTTGTTCGTTTTTTAAAAATTAAGCAAGTAGAAGAAATCTCAACAATATTATATGGTGGGAATAAGGGTGTTTGTTATATTATTATCTTTGTTTAAAATTATACAAATGTAATTTTTAAAAAACCTATTAATGTAACTTAGAAGACTTAAACCTATCACTTTAGGTCCTGAGTTGTCCAGTGTACATCATCTGAAAAGAGTTTTCCTCCCATCCCACAATATCTAAGCAAGAGGACACATACCAGTTTCCTGATGGCAAAGCATAATTGCAGAACCTACCTCAAGCAGCAGCAGCCTGTGTAACGCAGGTCCCTCAAAGACGTGCCATCTTATTTTAATCTATGTTGAAGTATCTGGTTTTACAAGTTGGGTTGTGAATGGTCCTCACTCCCTACCCAGTTATAGTCCAAAATACAGCAACCACTCAGCCCTCCCATGGCCAACTTGGCAGGGAAGCCCTGTCTTTCCCCCACATGGGGCTCCCTTCCTCTGTCATGCCCATAAATGCAAACTGTGTGGTGCTTACTCATCATGCTCCAGGATGCAGACCTGCTTGCTCTCTCCCCAGGACTCCAATTGAGGCTGGGGTTTCCCAGCCACCGCCAAAGAAATCCTGTTTGCCACAGATGCCTTAGTTGGAGCTAGAGTGTTACCCATTGGAGTCCTGCTCACTCCAGAAACAGGCATCCAGACAGGGTCATAAAAGCCTGGGATGTCACCACTTGTTGCTGCCCAGGTCAAAATTCAGGGAAACCCAGCAGTGTGAAGAAATGTGACTGGGGCAGAGTTTCCTGTTTGTGTTGCTGACACCGCAAGTGTTGCAAATCACTATCACAGTGTGATGGTGGTGGTTTGATTCTGACTGTTTCAATTCATTCCTGCCATCTGTGTTCTACAACTGAAGTCCAATGCATGTATCAGGACAAGTTCTGGTGCATCTGTCAAGTCACAGCCTCTTTTAGCCACCTGTCCGCCAGCCCCAAATCATTCTACCACCAAGATGATTTTACTTCAGGGTGTAATAATGCATTCCTGCCCCAAGGACTTAGCAAAGACCAACTGCAACTTATCCTGATGGAGTTCAATTCCTGTGGGTGTCTAGTAAGAAAAGTTTCAAATGCTTTCCTTCCAAAAGGTGCTTGGGTTCCAAATGTAAATATGCCCATCCTATTATTTAAGGCTTCGAGCTCCAACAAGAGTTCTTCTTGCAAAACAAACACGAAAATATTTCAAGGTGCCAGCTATAAAGAAAAGGCTTTACTTGCACCTTTCATTTAGTCCTCACAACTTTAAGAAACGCATGCTCTTCATTAGCCCCATTTTACAGAGAGGAAGAATGGAATAGCAAGAGGTAAAGTTACCTTTCCAAAGCCACGTTCTTATTAAGTGACAGAATCAAGACGCAAATTCAGAAGTGGCAATGGCCTTCTTTCTGTCCAATTTGAGCTGCCTCACAAATGCTTTCAGTGCCATTTCTCTGCTCCTCATTCCCTGCCACTGCACTTTTTCTTAGTTGCATTAAAAGTTACCTATCAGATACTATTCTTATTATGTGGGTGACAAAATAATCTGTACACCAAACCCCCATGACCTGTAATTTACCTATATAACAAACCTGCACACACACCCCTGAACCTAAAATAAAAGTTTTAAAAAGCTAATTAAGTTAAACCTCTGAGTCCTTTCCAGGATCTCAACTTCAATGAAAGAAAGCGTATTTTTTACTTTTAAATTATTATGAAAGATGCACACAAAAGAATATATGCAACATACATGTAAGTTACCAAGAATAGTAGTTGTATTAGTCAGGGTCCACCAGAGAGGCAGAAGCATTAGAAGATTATATATTTATACACACACATATATATCTATATGTGTTTGTGTGTGTGTGCACGTGTGTATAAAATGAAGAGATGTACTATAAGAATTGGCTCATGTGGTATAGAAGTTGAGAAGTCCCATGATCTGCACTCTGCAACCTAGAAAACCAAGAAAGCTGCTTGTGTGATTCAATCTGAATCCCAAGACCTGAGAATCGGGGAGAGGGAAGTGTGATGGCCCTGGTCCTAAGTCCTGGTCTCAATTCAAATGCCCAAGAACCAGGACCACCAATAAGTCCTGGCTCAACCAGAGACAGCAATTGTCTTCCTCTACCTTCTTGTTTTATTCAGACCCACAAAGGATTGAACTACGGTTCAATTTTGAATGCCCAGTGGCATTCACAAGGGAGATTTCCTACTGATTCAAATGCTAAACTCTTCCAGAAACACCCTCACAGACACACCCAGAATAAAAGGTCATACCAGCTACCTGGGCATCCCTTAACCCAGTCAAGTTGCAATCAACCATCACAATAGTAAAGCTAGAACATTACCAATACTTATGTGCTCCTGCTCAATCCTATCCCACTACACTCCCCAAAGTAACCATTGTTGGGCTTTAGGCTTATCATTAATTTTTTAAAATGTTTTATGCATGTATCCCTAAATAATGTATTATTTTATTTTTAAATGAGCTTTATGTAAATAATATACCCTATGTCATCTTTTGTGACTCTTTGTAGTATATTATTGATTTAACATGTAGATGGGTATTAGGCAAAGATTAACAGGTCTGACAATACCAAGTATCAGTGAGAATTTAGAGCAACCTGCACTGCTGGTAATAATGTAAATTGGTATAAGCACTGCTATGGATTAGATATGGTTTGTTTGTCCTTGCCAAAGCTAAAATTTGATCCCCAGCGTGGTGTGTATTAATCCATTTTCATGCTGCTGATAAAGATATACCTGAGACTGTGAAGAAAAAGAGGTTTAATTGGACTTAAGTTCCACGTGGCTGGTGATGCCTCAGAATCATGGTGGGAGGCAAAAGGCACTTCTTACATGGTGGCAGCAAGAGAAAATGAGTAAGAAGCAAAAGTGGAAACCTCTGATAAACCCATCAGATCTTGTGAGACTTATTCACTATCAGGAGAATAGCATGGGAAAGACTGGCCCCCATGATTCAATTACCTCCTCCTAGGTCCCTCCCACAACACATGGGAATTCTGGGAGATATAATTCAAGTTGAGATTTGAGTGAGGACAGAGCCAAACCATATCATTCTGCCCTTGGTCCCTCCAAATCTCATGTCCTCACATTTCAAAACCAATCACACCTTCTCAACAGTCCCCCAAAGTCCCAAAGTCTTAACTCATTTCAGTATTAACCCAAAAGTCCACAGTCCAAAGTCTCATCTGAGATAAGGCAAGTCCCTTCTGCCTATGAACCCGTAAAATCAAAAGCAAGCTAATGACTTCCTAGATACAATGGGGATACAGGTGTTGGGTAAATATAGCCATTCTAAATGGGAGAAATTGGCCAAAACAAAGGGGTTACAGGGCCCATGCAAGTCTGAAATCCAGTGGGGCAGTCAAATTTTAAAGCTCCAAAATGATCTCCTTTGACTCCAGGTCTCACATTCAGATCATGCTGATGCAACGGGTGAGTTCCCATGGTCTTGGGCAGCTCCACCCCTGTGGCTTTGCAGGGTACAGCCCCCCTCCTGGCTGCTTTCACGGGCTGGTGTTGAGTGTCTGTGGCTTTTCCAGGCACACAGTGCAAGCTGTTGTTGGATCTACCATTCTGGGGTCTGAAGGACAGTGGCCCTCTTCTCACAGCTCCACTAGACAGTGCCCCAGCAGGGGCTCTATGTGGGGGATCTGACCCCACATTTCCCTTCCACATTGCCCTAGCACAGGTTCTCCATGAGGGCACCGCCCCTGTAGCAAACTTTTGACTGGGCATCCAGGCATTTCCATACATCTTCTGAAATCTAGGCAGAGGTTCCCAAACCTCAGTTCTTGACATCTGTGCACTTGCAGGCTCAAAAACATGTGGAAGCTGCCAAGGAATGGGGCTTCTACCCTCTGAAGCCACAGCTCAAGCTGTATGTTGACCCCTTTCAGCCATGGCTGGAGCAGCTGGGACACAGGGCACCAAGTCCCTAGGCTGCACATAGCACAGGGACCCTTGGCCTGGTCCACAAAACCACGTTTTCCTCCTGGGCCTCCAGGCCTGTGATAGGAGGGGCTGCCATGAAGACCTCTGACATGTGCTGGAGACATTTTCCCATGGTCTTGGGGATTAACATTAGGCTCCTTGCTACTTATCCCAAATTTCTGCAGTCAGCTTGAATTTCTCCCTAGAAAATAGGTTTTTCTTTTGTATCACATAGTCAGGCTGCAAATTTTCCAAACTTTTATGCTCTGCTTCCCTTATAAAACTGAATGCATTTAACAGCACCCAAGTCACATCTTGAATGCTATGCTGCTTAGAAATTTCTTCCACCAGATACCCTAAATCATCTTTCTCAAGTTCAAAGTTCCACAAATCCCTAGGGCAGGTGCAAAATGCCACCAGTCTCTTTGCTAAAACGTAACAAGAGTCATCTTTATTCCAGTTCCCAACAAGTTCCTCATCTCCATCTGGGACCACCTCAGCCTGGACCTTATTGTCCACAACGCTATCAGCATTTTGGGCAAAGCCATTCAACAAGTCTCTAGAAAGTACCAAACTTTCCCACATTTTCCTGTCTTCTTCTGAGCCCCCTAAACTGTTCCAACCTCTGCCTGTTACCCAGTTTCAAAGTCATTTCCACATTTTCGGGTATCTTTTCAGCAACACCCCACTCTACTGGTACCAATTTACTGTATTAGTGCATTTTCACACTGTAGATAAAGACATACCCAAGTCTGGGAAGAAAAAGAGGTTTAATTGGACTTACAGTTCCACAGGGCTGGGAGGTCTCAGAATCATGGGGGGAGGTAAAAGGCACTTCTTACATGGTGGCCACAAGAAAAATAAGGAAGAAGCAAAAGTGGAAACTCCTGATAAACCCATCAGATCTCATGAGACTAGACCAGCCCTCCTTGTGGTTCAATTACCTCCCCCTAGGTCCCTCCCACAACACGTGGGAATTGTGGGAGATACAATTCAAGTTGAGATTTGGGTGGGGACACAGCCAAGCCATATCATGGTGGTATTGGAAGGTGGGGCTTAGTGGGAGGTGTTGGGATCATGGGAGTGGATGAATAACTTGGTGCTGTTTTTACAGTAATGAGTGAGTTCTCATGCTTGTGAAGCTGGATTGGTTTTGGGGGCAATAGATTACTTCTTGCAAGAGTGAGTTGTTATAAAGTCAAGATGCCTCTCGAATTTGGTCCTTCTTTGCATGTGCCTGCTTCCCTCTTGACTTTATCCACCATGTTTTGACACAGCACAAGAGGCTTCACCAGAAGCTGAGAAGATGCAGGTGCCCTTGTACAACCTGCAGAACTGTGAGCCACATAAACCTCTTTTCTTTATAACCTCAGAAATTTCTTCATAGCAACACAAAACGAACTAAGACAAGCACTTTGGAAAACAATGAAACATTGTTTTGTAAGATTGAACAAATACATTTGCTACCTTCCAACAATTTCTCTCCTAAGCCCATGCACCAGGCAAACTTTTGTGTACATGCACCAGAAGACAATGCAAGAATGTTCATGGAAGCCTTGCTCATAATAGCATGTAATGAAGTACTTTTGTCCTTGGGGATTAGTCATATGCTCTATCTCTGAATGAACAATTATTGAACTAGTTAAACATGTTATTTGCCTAGGAAAAGACTTATGAAAAAGTGGTTTTCTCTATCTTATTAATAGTAAAACAATTTGGACTAGTATGAGGCAAGAGTGTGGCTTTTGTGATTGCATCATGTCTTTAGACAAAATGTTTTTTAATGCTAATTTCTAACTCTTGAAATCAACATGGTTGATGTCCTCACAGTTTAGCAAGAATGTATCTGAATTCATTTATCAGAGGTTGGAAGGTGTGGCAGAGGTGACAGAAGAGGCAGATTGATGGCAAATGAAAAGCTTGTAGACTTAAGACCCGTGATTATCTCCCTCCTCTCCCCCATCTTTTGAGCATCAAAGTTTGTCTCCAGTGCAGAGAACCATGTTTGTTGAGTCTGAGAAATTATTAGATTAATTTTTGGCCCTTGTAGCCTATTTAGAAGTGTAGAAATTTTGACTTCATATTCAACTCCAAAGGCTCTCTTCCTTGGAAGAAGAACTGAGAGAAATTTGAGGTTTGAACTTTTCCACCAAAACATTTTTGGTAAACAGAATAATTCATTTCAGATTTTTACAAATGAGCCACATAAGTACAGAATTCCAAAATCTAACGCTTCCTCAGAGTGACTGTTCTGTGCTTAACGTGCAATACAAAGATATGTTGTACATGTACAAATACACCAAGTGTTAGACACTCCAAATTGCAAAACAAAATTCAGTAGTTGTAAGTGGATGTCCCATTGCTACCCTTCTCCTCTAATTGCCACCAAGAAAGTTCATGCCAGCTTGCCCCAGAACTCACAGCAGGATGCCCCCGCACTTCTGAAATTTCCGAAAAGAAAAGACTTATCCCCCAAGAGGTTAAGTGGCCTGCTCATGATCTCTGGTTGAGCAGCAGGGTTGAGACCAGGACCCAGACCTGAGAAAAATCTTTGTTCCTAATCAGGCTGTTTCCTGTTCCTCTGCAGCTTTCGCATACAATTCTCTGAAAAGGAAATGCTTTGTTTTTATTTGTTGTTTTGTCTCCACTACTTCTCAGAATGCTTTGAGAGCCCTTCTTTATTTGGCTTCAGAGACATTGTTTGCATTTTCTTCAAATGAAAAGGAGCCCTGACGAGTTCACCTGATAACCTCATCACTGCGCATACATAAATGCCAATTACCACTGAGAAGACCAGTTTAATCCTCACTTGTCAATAGTTTCCTTCCTGATAACACTTCCCACAGATTCTATAGATGGCTGGCTGGGCTCTGAGGTCCACAGAGCAGACAAGAAGCTTCCTGCAGACTGAAGGGGAAGCTTTTCATAAACTTGCACCCCTTCTACCTCCTGCCCTCTCTGATCCCTTCCAAGAATAGTCACAGACTTAGAAGCAGTCTTTTAAGTACTAACTGCAGAAAGGCATGCAGGGGGCTCCATTAAAAATGGCAAGAGAATGCTTATAGCCACTCTAAGGACTTCAGCTTTTCTTCTGCAGAGGACACAAGAGAATGAGAAATTCTCATTGTCCTAGAGAAGAATGTGACATTTTACTGCCTACCCTCCAATGCAGCATATACTGTTTGTGTGTGCACACACATACCAGATCACATCTAAACTGTCCTTCAAGACGTGAAGTGGTAGAACCTAATATCTTCACTGTGGTTTGAGAGTGACTGCACTGCAAAATAGTCTCCATGGTTTAAAAAGAAAAAATGTTTCCCTAGAGGTAGGGTGACAGTAACATGGGAAAGGTAGGGTGAGGAAACTAGTGCCATAGGAAACTCCTGAAAAATTCAGAGGGATGCTTAGAATTCAAGGCAGATTGGTAATTTACCTCTCACTTAATTTGTTTGAATATTCTTTGCATCCTGATCCACTGTGGTAAAGAAATCTGTTCACTTAGCCCATGCCAGGAGGGATATGTGCATGACACACAGGCCAAAACACAGGAAAGGAGAAGGCAGAGCATCCCTAATTTTTCAGAGGAGTAATTCTCCCAACATCCTGCAAGGCTGAAACATGAAGATGCTCAAAAAGCCCTAGAAACCAGCTGAGAAGCCCTTAGTCCCAGAGGCTGCCCTGGGCCATTTCATATTGTACATCCTGCCTTCCCCAGAACCCATTACTCCAGATCCAACAGCCTCATGTTCTCCCTAATGCTTCCAATGTGCCAGTGAATTAAGCAAAAGCAGATGGAATTTAAAGAGGGTCTTCTGTGTAGATGAACAAGGTGGAGGAATTGGATGTCAAAATCAAAGTGCAAAGATAGAAATATTTCTCAGGCTGTAGGTGAATGCATTTGCAACTGCGTACAGAAATATTTCTCCCAGGAATTTTCAGAAAAAATTCACTGGTTGAAACCTTGAACAGGAGTCCTGTTACCACAGAAGGGTGTCTACGTTATTCCTGGCAAAATAACTATGGATATACAGACCCATTCTTAAAAGAGGAATGATTCCATAGCTCCAGGCTTAAGAAAACCCATACTGGTGAACAGGTTGGAGACAGTAATCCCAACCCTTTCCTTCTTGGTGCTTCACACACTTGGAAGAGGGTGAATCCCTTTCTCACATGGATTTTGTGAGTAAAGAATATACCTGAGGTGACAATGTTTCAAAAAAGACAAAGTGCCACATAAATGGAACACCCACAGGCTAGAGCAGGAGATTTGAGCCCTTAGTTCTCAGATATACCTCAGCCAATCAAGAGCAGCTGCTTATGAAGCATGGGCAGTACCCTTGGACAAGCAGCCAGGTAACAGGAGAACAAACTGCTTTTACTGAATGTGCACTGAATGCCACACATTATGCTGGAAACCTTTTACCCACCTACCTCATTTAGTTCTTGCAAAACTGCTGCAAGAATACTTATTACCAGTCCTATTTAATAAAAGAGAAGCTTGGGTGTGGTGGCTCACATCTGTAATCCCAGCACTTTGGGAAGCTGGGATGGAAGAATTCCTTGAGGCTGGGAGTTCGAGACCAGCCTGAGCAATATAGCAAGATCTCATCTCTAAAAAAAAAAAAATTCCAGGTGTGGTGGAGGCTGAGGCAGGAGGATCACTTGAGCCCAGGAGTTTGAGACTGCAGTGAGCTCTGATGGCACCACTGAACTCCAGCCTAGGCAACAAAGTGAGACCCTATCTCAAAAACAAACAAACAAAAAAATAGATGAGACACTGAGGCTTAGATTGGAGAAGGGCTTGGCAAGTGCAGGAAGCTGGTAAGCTGGTAGTGACTGCCCTTCATATAGGAGACTACAAATGCCAGGTGCTCACTTTCAACACCTCTCCTACCTGGAGTGTTGGTGTGTGTCCCAATTCCCACTGATATGACCTGAGGGGGATCTCTTGGGGGATTGTATGAAGATTGACTCCCTAAGAGGGAGCATCTCACTTTTCTTCATTGCACATGCTCACCCTTCCCATGACATTTGGAGCTGTTGCATCATTCCACGGCCACGATGGCAAACAACATCAATGGCCACTATTGGGATCAACTGTCTACACAAGCTATAGAAGCACTGTTGTGTTGATACACAGAGGAAGAGGGACAAACAAGTAGAGGCATGTCCTATGACTCTGACCTACTCCGAAGCAGCCCTCCAGTGTCTGTATTGGCAAAGAGCAAGGGGAGCTGCTGCGAAGTAGAAATGTGGCTTCAAAGCCTCAGCCACAGCATCACGGAGCAGAACACAGAAAGGAGTACTTGAAGCATTAGACAATAAGAAATGCAAAGTGTACGCTAACTTTCTAGGGCTGCCATAACAAATTACCTCAAATTGGGTGACTTAAAATAACTGGAATTTATTCTCTCACAGTTTTTGAGGCTAGACATCTGAAATCAAGATGTTGATAGTGTCATGCTCCCTCGGGAGGCTGTAGAGAAGAATGTTTCCTTGCCTTTTCTGGCTTCTAGTGGTAGCTGGCAGTCCTTGGCATTCGTTGGCCTGTAGCTACATTGATCCCATTTCTGCCTCTGTCCACATGGCCATCTTCCTTTTGTGTGCCCGTGTCTTCCCCTGGCCTTCTAATAAGGATATCAGTTATTAGACACTCTAATTTAATATAATCTCATTTTAACTAATGAGCATCTACCAAATAAAGACCTATTTCCAAGTAAAGTCAAATCCTGTGATCCCAGGCGGACAGAAATTGTGGAGGGGACACTGTTGAACCTAGTACAAAGGCTTTAGTCTTTTGCGGCAGGGTTGGAAGCCAGGAGGAGCCCAGGGCTGGAGTGAGACTTCGTTCACTGGATTATCTGTCTGAGTAAGTGGTCAATAGGATAGCAGACCCAAAGAAAAGAGGCATTCGTATTTCTCTAAGAATACAAAGCACTTGGGTGGTGGGAGGGAGAGCATCAGGAAAAACAGCTAAGGGATGCTGGGCTTAATACCTAGGTGATGGGATGATCTGTGCAGATCTGTGCAGTAAGCCACTATGGCATACCTTTACTTATGTAACAAATCTACACATCCTGCACATGTACCATTGAACTTAAAAGTTGAAAAAATAGAATACAAAGCTCTTCCTGAATGCTCAAAGCTCAAGGTGTTGCCTTTTCCAAATGGGATGCAATAGCCTACTCATTTTCCAAGATTAAAGCTAGAGAAAAGAATGAATGAATAAATAAATAAATAAATGGGCAAAGTTAATATTAGCTGGAAAAAATAGGGTACAGGTGGAAGGAATGAACCCATATTGAGAGTCCACTATGTGTCAAATTCCTTGCATGGAATCTCCAAGGTCTGGCTGGCTTAAAAGCAATGCCAGCCTTGCTATCTGTACTTCACAAGGAGGTGGATCAGAAAGCAGTGGAGAACACAGGATGTGTGCTGGTAACTCTGAAGTGTGGTTCAAGCAGAGGGACACAGAAAGCATTAATGCAGTAACTTCAATAGCACAAGGGCTAATAAACAGGAGAGAGTGTATTTAATATATTTAAGTTCTTTTCAAAGAAAATGTTTCTAGGCCATCTGGATTCAAATCCAGGCTCTGACACCTACCACCTGTGTACAGGTGCCTTAGCCACTCTGAGCCTCAGTTTTCTAATCTGTAGAATGGGAATAACAACAGTATTTTTCTTTTTGAGACAGTGTCTCACACTGCAGCCAGGGCTGGAATGCAGTGGTGTGATCTCGGCTCACTGCAACCTCTGCCTCCCAGGTTCAAGCGATTCTCCTGCTTCAGCCTCCCAAGTAGCTGGGATTACAGGCGCCTACCACCATGCCCAGCTAATTTTTTGCATTTTTAGTAGAGACAGGGTTTCACTATGTTGGCCAGGCTGGTCTCAAACTCCTGACCTTGTGATTCGCCCACCTTGGCCTCCCAAAGTGCTGAGATTACAGGTGTGAGCCACTGTGCGTGTCCCAACAACAGTATTTACCTCATAGGTTTGTTAAAAGATTTGAGTTAGTTGGCCAGGCACAATGGCTCACACCTATAATCCCAGCAGTTTGGGAGGCCAAGGCTAGCAGATCACCTGAGGTCAGGAGTTTGAGACCATCTAGATAAACATGGTGAAACCCCGCCTCTACTAAAAATAGAAAAATTACCTGGGTGTGATGGTGCACACTCATAGTCCCAGCTACTCGGGAGGCTGAGGCAGGAGAATCTCTTGAGCCCAGGAGGCAGAGGATGCAGTGAATTGAAATCATGCCACTGCACTCCAGCCTGGGCCACAGAGTGAGACTCCATCTTAGAAAAAAAGAAAAAAAAAAGAACTGAGTTAGTTAATACTTGTAAAATACTTAGAACCATGTGCCTGGTACATATGTTAGATAAAACAGTGTTTGTGAAATACATATTGTAAGTGGCATCAGGGCATCAGGCAACTGTCTGTGGGGTTATGATGAGATCCTAAATGACTGTAATTTGTTGGTCATGCCATATTTATTTATGTTTATCATATGAGGTTTCCTTTCAGAATATTTTAGCAAGGGGTAGGTGTGTGTGTGTGTGCACGCACACACATGGTGAGGTGGGGCAGGGCAGGTTTCAGAAAAGAGGAGTAGAGAGCTGACAAAGATGGGTCAGTACAGTGAAATTTTGCATTTTCCTTCCTACTACATCTTTAGGAAACCCATCCATACACATGAATCACAGAGTCATAGAACTCCTTGAAGTCTGATAGAGACATGACAAGAGAAAAGAGGCTCCTCTCTTCCTTTGGATGAGATGAGAACAGGAGGTTGCTAGCTGCCGTCTTTCCCATCTTTCTCAGTCTGTGTAAAAGCCTACCTGAAAACATCTAGTGGGAACCTAAGGCAAGAGATGAGAGAAAGAAAAAACTCCTTCATACCATTTGATCCCCCCTGGATCAGACTGCACCTGATGCCCTCCTTGCATATCCCAGTAACATCATTCACTATTTTTTCTTATATGTAAATACCAATTTGGGCTGGTTTTTTTTTCTTGTGCTACCAAAAGAATACCATCTGATTTGCTTGAGTCATTCAGTGAAGTTATTTTTAATTTTAAATGGACACGAGTAAATAAAAATTATGGCATTCCTAAGAGATAACCAAAGCTCAACCCAAGAATCTCTGACTTAAGCTTTCCAAAATCTGGACACACATTCGGAATTTGGCTTCTTCATGGGGGACCTTCTCAGACATTCTATTTCTCATAGAGTTTGCACTTACCCCTGGGCCACTGTGGGGTGGCCTTCCTGCCCAATCAAGCCATGCCCCCAGATCCCTGCACCAGCATCAGCCCACTTAGAAGTCCAGGAAGGGCAACGAAGCAATCAGTGTCCCAATTGGCAGACTCAAGGGGAAGACTCCTGACCCCAGTGCCCCATCAAACTTCACAGTGCATTGACTTGATTTATGAAAAAGGTTATGAAAGCAAGTAAGAGCTCCTGCTGGAAAGAAAATTATCTGTATAAACAAAGTGTTATTATGGGAATCAGGGAGGCTGCATGCGGGAAAGGTCATTAAAATAAGAAAAACACTGTCATATCAGTCTTTTCTAAATCACTAAACTTACATGAGAGAAGTTAAATATCTTTATATCTCACCGGTTCCTTTTTGATCATTAGTCTTTCTAGCTCACAAGGGGACATTCACAGATGCTGAACTGTAGAGTACTTTAAATTAGAGGGAATTTCTAAGACATCACTTGTGAAGTTGGATTTTTTTAAGGAGGGCTCAATTAGAGAACGTTGGGTAATACAGAGCAGGCTTTGGAGTCCCTGGGGTGTTATTTTCTCTTCTACAAATGAAAGACCAATTTTTTTCCTTTGCTTCATTTGACAGGATTTGATATTTTCCACTCTTTCTCCTAATGAGGGGAATACACAACAATTACACTATATACAGTGGTATACTTCACAGACATGGTGTTCAGGCTTTGGGTTAAGAAAACAAATCCTCTTAGTAGATTAGTTTGTATTAAAAATCTTTTTGAGCTAGGGCCAGATCCTCCCATGAAAATCATATTAGTAAACAGTCGGTTCCATTAAGATGTTTTACTCAAGTTTGGTTGTCGGAGCCAGATTCTTTTATTCTTAAGAAGAGTTTTGACAGCCAAGTTCAGACTACTGATCCATATTCTTCAAGCACATGAGCAATATAATGTGCCTTTGATTTCCCCTTTATTTGTTCTTTGGACCTTTAATTCTGGATCTTAAAGACAATGAGATTTAACTAAATGTTCTCAAAAGTTGTGTTTGGAATGTATAATTAGGTGCAATTAAATGGTAATAGGAAGACAATATGGAGGTATTTTAGCTAAGGACCTTAGCACTACCTAAATTCTTGCCTTTGGTGCACCACTACTTCTTTCAGAATATCTCCAAGGGAGATATTCAACAAAGCAGACAAACAAAGTACAAGGGCTTTGACCCCAAATGCCAAAGTGGAATTCAAGCTGGCTGGACTAGAATCCATAGAGAGCTTCTGTAGTCAAGCAAGACAGGTTTGAATGGACTAGAAGCAAGTGGAAATACTATTCTGGCTGAACAAAGCCTAACTAGTTGTATGTTTATCCCTGGGAAGCTTTCAGTGCCTAAAGCTGAACTGGGCATTCTTAGGATCGAGTGGAGAAAAACATCCAAAAAGAGATGCCTAGACCTTCTCCCAGTGCAACAGGACCAGGCCAGTGTACCACCCAGAAGGAGAGGAAATGGAGCTTTTAATGCTGTACAGTGACTCACTCCACCCAAAGTGGCTGACCCTATCCATAATTCCCCTTTTGCCAGGTGGAGGAAAGGGGTTGGAATGAAGGAGAGAAGAGTTAATGAGCTCTTCTCCATTCCTAGAACTAAAATGTAAAAATCCTTCATATTCTCACAATTGTATATGTTAACATATGTCTTCTTGCTTCCTTTAGGAGACCCACTATCTCAATTGCATTAGTGTTGTCTTTATATAATGCCAGACATAATTCATATCCAATTTGTGGATTTGGACACATAGTAGAACAGAAAAAAACTGTGATATGTGCTAGAGCCCTCACATATGCCCAAAGTCTTCCAAATCTATTTAAAACACAGTCATGCTGTGAACATCTATTATTTTGCTGTCTGGAATCTTGTAACATTTTTTCTGGTAGTGACACCCTAATTTCCCCACTTTCAACTCATGTGCTTCCAGTGGAGTTGACTCTAACCCTAACTCAAGAGTGGGGTGGATGAACCAGATCTGGCCAATCAAAGTCCTGATTTTTTATGGCATCAGTAATCAAACCAAAGCTAAGCACATGGACTAACCTACTCCAATAAGAGTGGCATTTTCTTTGGAAATACTAGAATAAAGATGCTCACTTTTTAATTGGATTTTAACCTAGAATCATGCAGTTCCAAGAGCTGATGACAGTAGTCTTTCAACCATAAGAAAGAAATCACAAAGAATAGAGAAACATAGAAGCACCATAGCTGAGAAATGTACAGAAAAAAATTGAGTTCTGGTGACATCATTTGGGCTCTTGGGCTCTGTATCAAGCCATATCTGATGCTGTTATGCTCCTAAATTGCTTGATTTACAAGAGACAATAAATTCCTTCCCATACTTAAGCCAGTTTTGGTTGAATTTTTATCTTTTACAGACAAATAAATGACATGAATGTACATTTTATAAAAATTACCCGGCCGGGCGCGGTGGCTCACGCTTGTAATCCCAGCACTTTGGGAAGCCGAGGCGGGCGGATCACGAGGTCAGGAGATCGAGACCACGGTGAAACCCCATCTCTACTAAAAATACAAAAAAAAAATTAGCCGGGCATGGTGGTGGGCGCCTGTAGTCCCAGCTACTCGGAGAGGCTGAGGCAGGAGAATGGCGTGAACCCGGGAAGCGGAGCTTGCAGTGAGCCGAGATTGCGCCACTGCACTCCAGCCTGGGTGACAGAGCGAGACACCGTCTCAAAAAAAAAAAAAAAAAAATTTCCCAGGATAAACTAACAGTAAAGGATGAAATAAAGGCAATTCTGTAAATTCTCACAGTAATAATAACGGTTAGAGCTGAAATTGAGTACTTAACTGTGCGTCAGGCCCTGTTTTAACTTCACTGTATGTTTTAACTCATTTAATCCTAACCCCAAATCCACCAGGTAGGTGTTATTATTTTTTCCTTTAACAGACGAGGAAAGTGTGGCATTAAGAGGTCAAGAAAACTGCCCAAGATCACTCAGTAATAAGATGGCACTCAAATACTAACCCAGGCAATCTGATATCCCAGAGCTTGAGTGCTTAATTGCTATATTTTATTGCTAAGAACCTCTCGCCACCCGCCCCCCACCAAAGATACTTTTAAACACCAGCTATAAAGGTCACTGGGTCACCTTATTGGTATAAAGATTAAAAGGTGGCCTTAATGGGAAAATAAAGAGCCTCTTTAATCTGTATTATAACTGGAGTCTTCTATGTTAAGAGAATGTTAGCATGGCCTTGAGCATCAGTCTGTTCAGTCCAGGCACAAAAACTGGTGTTTTCAAATCTTTTTCTGCGGGATGGGTAGTAGGGAAAGAATATGTCTTAGTCTGTTCAGGTTTCTCTAGCAAAATTCTTTAGATTAAGTAACTTATAAACAACAGAAATGTATTGTGCACAGTTCTGGAGGCTGGGAAATTCAAGATGAAGATGCCAGTAGACTTGGTGTCTGGTGGGTGCCCATATCTCATAGATGGCACCTTCTATGTATGAGCACATGGTGGAAGGCACCAAGGAGCTCCCTCTAACTTCTTTTACAAGGGCACTGATCCTATTTATGAGGGTGGATCCCTCATGACTTAATCACTTCCCAAAGGCCCACCTCTTTATACCATCACATTGGGTATTAGCTTCCCACATATGAAAGTTGAGGGGATTCAGACATTCAGACTATAGCAGGGTAGAAGTCAGAATATGCGGCAATGGGGCATAAAAAACAAGACTTAAATTTCCAGCTGTCTTCACATTCAAAGGGGTCCCCTCCTATAGGATAGTTCAGGACAGTAGTGCATTCTAGCAGGGCCAAGAGTGGTGGTCAAAAGCAGTGAGATATATTACCAGAGACCCAAGTAATCAATTTATTGGCAGCAGGCCCTTCAATCTCTGTTATGGGCTAAATTGTCTCTCCACCCCCCCCCCAAAATGCACATGTTGAAGCCCTAACCCCCAGAACCTCAGTATATGACTATAACTGGAGACAGAGCCTTTAAGAGGCAATTAAGTGAAAATGAAACTATTAACGTGGGCCCTAATCCAATCTGGACTGGTGTCCTTATAAGAAGAGGAGCTGAGAACAGAAGGAGAGACACCAGGGACGTGCAACTAGAGAGAAAATGTAATGTGGGGGTACAGTGAGAATGTAGCCATCTGCAAGCCAAGAAGAGAAGCCTCAGAAGAAATCAAAGCTGCTGACACTTGATCCTAAACTTTCGACCTCCAGATTTGTGAGTAAATAAATTTTTGTTGTTTACACCACCCAGTCTGTGCTACTTTGTGATGACACAGCAAACTAAGACTGTCCCTACCTGATAGTTCAGAGTAAGAGATGCACAGTCAACCTCAAGGCTGGGACCTCTGCATCCACCTAGATAGGGCTTATTAAAATTTAGGCAGGATGCCATGGCTTCCAGCCAAATAGAGAACTAGAATGCTAATCAAAATGCCTAGGTAAAAGTGAAATTGCAGGAACAGGCCAATGGACAGGGTTCGAGAGGCATTAAATCTGACATCCAGAGTAGAATCCTAGCTCTGCTTCTCACTAGCTGTGTGATTTTGTGTGACTTTAATAACTCTGAGCCTGAGTTTCCTCATCTATGAGGCTCCTTACCTCATGGAGGTAGCAAGGATTAAATTAAAAAGATAATGTGTGAGATACATTTAGTGCAGTTCCAAACCTGGTTGGTACTCAACAAATAGAAGCTATGTGGTAGCTGAGTTTTGGTAGACGACACATGCCTAGGGTTCACTCTAGTTAGAAACTACAACTTTATACCTGGATCACTGCCCAGCCCTGGCTGGTGGACCTGAGCCTCTAGGCTGTCTGTCTGCCTTGGTGGAGATTAACTTCCCTCTTGGGTTGTGCTGCAGTTCAAGGTCCACATCTGAGCAGGCTGAGAAAGCCAGGGCTGAGATTTTTTTTCTCCATGCCCTTATACATAGATAAATCTATCCAATAGGGTCATCTTTCAACAAAAAGGGACAAAACCAAGCATAAATTCCAACATCTTGTTTAGTGCCCCCTTCAAAGCACCCTGTCCCTCTAGGCCTCCCTTGAATACTGGTGGAAGAAAGCTCCAGATGAGGAAATGCAAGAAATAGCATGTAAGGAAAGGATTATCATTTTGATATGTGGATGCCATTTGCCTAAAAAACAGCTTTTGAATAATCAGAAACAAACCAAAAAACAGCAAACTAGAGCTGCACATCAAAAATGCCCCAGACCACTGCTACAACAAAATTTAAAAGATCTTTTTAATTAATTATGATTCCAGGAGAGGAGTTTTCTTAAATGAAAGCTAGATTTTAAATCACTTATTGAAATTCAGTCATGTTGTAAGGGTGGGTGGGAATCTTTTCTTAAGACATTTCCGTCAAGGGTGACTTTGTTTACTATTTTGTGTTTTGTTGTTGTTGTTTTTGAGACAGGGTCTCACTCTGTTGCCTAGGCTGGAGTGCAGTGGTGCAATCACAGCTCACTACAACCTCCATCTCCCAGGCTCAAGTGATCCTCCTCCCTCAGCCTCCTGAGTAGCTGGGACTACGGGCGTGTACCACCATGCCTAGCTAATTTTTAAAAAAAATTGTATTAGAGAAGAGGTCTCGCCGCAATCCCCGGGCTGGTCTTGAACTCTTGAGCTTAAGTGATTCTCCTGCTTCGGCCTCCCAAAATGCTGGGATTACAGGTGTGAGCCACTGCACCTGGCCTTTGTTTACTTTCGCTGCTGAATAAGAAACCCATTTACAATGCCAAACCATGATAACAAAATTGATCCGGTTATGGCAAATATCATTGCCCTGGCCTACAGACTATTCATTGCAAACTATGTTTAATAATAAACATTTGCAGAACCACCAAGAATGGAAAAACTATGAATGCCATTTCCCATTCAAAGGTCTAGAGGAAACCGAATGGGAGACCCACACAGTGTAGGAGGGTCTCTGCTGTTGAACTTGGTGGAGTGTATACTTAGCATATCTCGAGGGAGGATGGCTGGAAGTGGGTAGGGAAGGAGGAATCAGAATCATGGGGGAGTCAAAATAGTCACCAGGAAAACAACTGCAGATGTCAAAATAGACATGTGAGGCAAGGAAAGAAATCGAGAGGTGAGTAGCAGCCTTAGCAGACATGAACCTAAAGCGTAAGTGGGAGAGAAGTGGGAAGTCAGAACTGGGGCTGTGAACAGTGCATACCACCTTTCTTTATGAGGTTGGGTAAATAAAGAATATAGGGCTGGACATCAACTAAAATCTATTTCCTGATATGCATTGTTGGGAAAACCTGTCTTACTGAGAAAGACTCGATTATTGTACAAAGCCATCAAAAAGTATTCTAAGTGGTGTGCTGAATTTCTGTAAGAGTAAAGAAAATTTTCAACGTTAGTGTTTATGCCTACAACATTACTGCAAGTTTTAGTCCTAAAAATTGAAACTAACTGACAAGTTAAAAACAGAATGACTATAAGCCAGAGGTTGCAGATTGGGTATCTATGGGTTGAGTCTATCTGTGCTTGCCTTGCACAGTGTTTTTTAAAAAGAACTACTTGCAGTTAGAATGGAACTTCCATACCTTTGGCTTTGTATTTTATACAGACATACCTCATTTTATTGCACTTTGCTTTATTGAGCTTCACAGACATTGCTTTTTTTTTTTTTTTTTTTTTTAATACAAATTGAAGGTTTGTGGCAAACCTCCATCAAGCAAGTCTATCAGAGCCATTTTTCCAACAATATATTCAGGTCTCTATGTTACATCTTGGTAATTCTCACAGTATTTCAAACTTTTTATGATTTCAAACTTTTTATTGTTATCTGTTATGGTGATCAGTGATCTTTAATGTTACTATTGTAATTGTTTCGAGATGCTGCGAACTACACCTATATAAAACAGGAAACTTAATTGATAAATGTGCGTCCTCTCTGACCAGCCAACTGGCTGCTCTCCCACCTCTCTTCCTCTCCTTGGGCTTTCCTATTCCCTGAGAAACAACGAAATTGAAATTAAGGCCAATTAATCACCCTACAATTGCCTTTAAGTGTTAAAGTGAAAGGGACAACTGATTATTGAAGGAAAGGAAGAGAAGATAATTGATGAAGGTCGCTATACTACACAACAGATTGTCAATGTATTAATAGCTGAAACAGCCTTTTATTGGAAGAAGATGCCATCCAGGACTTTCATAGCCAGAAAGTAGAAGTCAATGCCTGGCTTCAAAACTTCAATGGACGGGATACTCTTTTGTCAGGGCCTAATGCAGCTGGTAACCGTAAGTTGAAGCCAATGCTCATTTGCCTTTCTGAAAATCCTAAGGCCCTTAAGAATGATGCTAAATTTTCTCTGTCTGAGCCCTAGAAATGGAACAATAAAGCCTGGATGAAAGTACATCTGTTTACCAGTATGATTTACTAAATTTTTTTCCTTCTTTTTTTGAGACAGGGTCTCATTATGTTGCCCAGACTGGTCTTGAATGCCTGGGCTCAAGTGGTTTTTCTGCCTCAGCCTCCAGAGTATCTGGGATTATACACATGCACCACCACATCCAGCAGTTTACTGAATATTTTAAGCCCATTGTTGAGACCTGCTGCAAAAAAAAAAATTGCTTTCAAGGTATTACTGATCATTGACAATGAACCTAGTCATCCAAGAATTCTGATGGAGATGTACAATGTGATTAATGTTGTTTTCATGCCTGATATCACAACATCATTCTGCAGCCCATGGATCAAGGAATAATTTTGACTTTCAAGTCTTATTATCTAAGAAATACATTTTGTAGGCCAGGTGCAGTGGCTCAAGCTTGTAATCCCAGCACTTTGGGAGGCTGAGGCAGGTGGATTGCGAGGTCAGCAGTTCAAGACCAGCCTGAACAACATGGTGAAACCCCGTCTCTACTAAAAATACAAAAATTAGCCGGGTGTGCTGACAAGCACCTGTAATCCCAGCTACTCAGGAGGCTGAGGCAGGAGGATCACTTGAACCCAGGAGGCAGAGGTTGCAGTGAGCTGAGATGGTGCCATTACACTCCAGCCTGGGAAACAGAGTGAGACTCCATCTCAGAAAAAAAAAAAAAGAAAGAAATACAATTTGTAGGGCTAAAAATGCCATAGATAGTGATTCCTCTGATGAATCTGGACAAAATCAATTGAAAACCTTCTGAAAAGGATTCACCATTCTAGATGCCATTAAGAACATTCATAATTCATGAAAGGAGGTCAAAATATTAACATTAACAGGAGTTTAGAAGAAACTTATTCCAACCCTCATGATGACTTTGAGGGGTTCAAGACTTCAGTGGAGGAAGTAACTGCAAACGTGGTGGAAATAGCAAGAGAACTAGAAGTGCAGCCTGAAGATGTGACTGAATTGCTGCAATCTCATGATGAAACTTGAACAAATGAGAGTTGTTTCTTATGGATGAGCAAAGTGGTTTTTTGAGGTGGAATCTACTCCTGGTGAAGATGCTGTGAG
Organism: Symphalangus syndactylus; assembly: GCF_028878055.3. Lineage (NCBI taxonomy): Eukaryota > Metazoa > Chordata > Mammalia > Primates > Hylobatidae > Symphalangus > Symphalangus syndactylus. The sequence continues at coordinate 17,181,688 of NC_072429.2, read as the reverse complement.
CATTGTTGAAATGACAACAAATGATTTAGAATATTACATGAACTTAGTTGATAACGCAGTGGCAGCATTTGAGAGAATTGACTCCAATTTGGAAAGAAGTTTACTCTGGGAAAAATGCTGTTAAATAGTATTGCATACTACAGAGAAATCTTTCATGAAAAGAAGCAAACTTCATTGTTATACTAAGTAATTGCCTCAGTCACCCCAACCTTCAGCAACAACCACCTTGATTAGTCAGCAGCTGCCAACATCCAGGCCAGACCCTCCAACAGCAGAAAAAGATTATGACTCAGTAAAGGCTTGGATGATTGTTAGCATTTTTTAGCAATAAAGTATTTTTAAATGAAGTACATTGTCTTTCTGGACATAATACTATTGCATACTTAATAGACTACATTATAGTGTAAGCATAACTTTTATTAGCATTGGGAAATCAAAAAATTCATGTGATATGCTGTATTATGATATTTGTTTTATTAGAGTGGTCTGTAACCAAACCTGCAAAATCTTTGAGGTATTCTCGTGTATGTAGTAGTGTGGTGGTTTGAAGTAGGGGGAGTTTCTACTCTAGGAGCTCTCTCAACTCTCTCCCTGATGGGGAGGAGGTTATTTCCAACATTCATTAGTCCTTTCTTTATTGGGTAAAGTTACTAACAACCTGAGAGCACGATGATTTCTCTTTTTTACCCTTTCTCCCCTGACAAGGCTGTTCTGCATACCCAAGATGTCTTGTGAGAGCGGTAATTAGAAAATATATTTTGGCTAGAGATTGCAGCGTTGTTCTCCAATCAGTTTTATCAGTAATAATGCTGACATCTTGATCTCCATCTGTCTTACTCCTGTGTCATTTCTTAATTCACAATGAACAAAGAGGAGAAGGGGGGTGTTTTTATTAATTGGCTGCCTCAAGCTCCAAGAGACTGCCAGCATTTAAACATTGGGAAATTTCATATAAAGATCTAGATTTCTGACATGTTAAAAAATGGATTATTTGGCAGGGCTGGGACATATTTCCACATGGTATCAATTGGGCTGAAGCTGAGTAATGGATGTCACCTTTACATGGGACATGAATTCTCCTGTTTGCCATAGTCTCCACCACTCCATATTACCTTACACCCAGTCATTTAATTTAGCCATCTTGTCTTGGCATTTAAGTTTGCAATTCCTACTTTAATCATATAAATGTCCCTGTTTAGAAAATAGATTTTTTCTACGTTAGTGCAATCCTGATTATTGAATAGAATGGTTAGTGAAACGTTTGAAAACCATTGGTATGGAAGATCTTGTATCTGTTAGTCTCATTGTGAAGCTAGTGTTCTGGCATTCTGGTTCCTGATTCAGAGGAGCTACAGATCTCTGTTGTTTCATCCCACCGCACCCTCAATGCAACATAGAACTACATCAACTATTTTTTTTCTACTTTTAGGTGAGACTGCACCTGTCAGCTCAGAAAAAAAAAAAAAAAAAAACTATTTAAAGCCCTATAGTTAAGAAAACTCCCCATATATAGTTTATATTTTGTGTCCAGGCATTGTAGATTATATCTTTCTGGCCAAAGTACAGAATTGGAAAAATTATTGAACTAGTTTAAGCAAAACACATGTCAGATGACCCAGGTAATTTCCAGAAAAGCCAATGTTTTCTCTGTATTAGAGTACTTGGAGAATTGCCCCAATCACCTGTATTAGTTAGGTCATGGAGACTGAAACTGTATTTTCACAACTAAAATAACTATAGTTGAACCAGCCATGGAGGCCCATCTCAAAAACAGAATTTTGCTGCATCACTGTGGATCAAACGACCCTTAACACAATCAGTTGTGGGGATAGTAAAGCATATTAATTTCATTGTCCTAAAGCAATTTAACCACATTACATAGATATGACTAACATTAAACTTTTTCTCCCAGTTTCATTTTATAAGATAGCAAAATGACTAGTCAACCAACCAATTGTCTAACCCAAATGATAACAACAGCTGACTTGACATTTTTATTTAATTGATGGCAAATTTGCAATTCTTTTAGATACTTATATTCTAGGTGCTACAAGCTAAGATTTAGCCTTCTTAATTATGTTTTCCTTTTTTTTTTATAACCTTGCATTTGCCTCCTTCACACATCCTGCTTAGATGACTTTCAAATAAAGCTAAACTCCCCCATTGGATTGCTGTCTATGGGCTCTTGCCCATGTCTTCTCTGTTTGAAAATAAAGTCTCTCTTCTCGCTTACCTTCTGAAATCTAATATTGACCTTTTTTGTAAGGTGAGGCATCCCCTAATCATACCTGGAATCCTGGCCACCACAATATCATTCACTTCAGAAAATAAATACAAAGTAAATATGACTCCAGATTTAAATGCAGAAACTTGAATAAGCACCACAAATTGGAGTGTTTGGCTTTATTTCTTGCTGTGAGTCAGAGCCAGGAGGTTCCCATTAAGGTGTATATGAATTATATTACTCCATGCTGAAGTTTGTGTATAACGTAATGTTGTAAGGCAGCCAAGTTCTTCCAACAATCTCATGGACCAATATTCAAAACATATCAGTATCTCATTAGATCCTTCATTTGTTAAAAAAAAAAAAAAAAACTTTACATTCTACTCAGCAAGCTATAGTTACATAGATATTTTATTTTAGGGAAAAGTAAAATCCGTTTTAAATAAGCTTATTACTTCCATTGTATTGGTACCTATCACGTTGTCACATTCATCTGGAACGAGTTGCCGTGAAAAGAGGAAATAAATGCACAGAATTATGGATGGAGTGTGCCTTGATATAGTTCAAAGAAATAGGAGGGGCATTTTCAGGGAAAATTTGTTCTACATCCCCATTACTGTCCTAAACCAGCAAAAAATTCCTCAAGCTAAGTCACATGGCAGGACAAAAACTGTTCAAATAAGCTCAAACCATGAGGAAAAAGGGCAACAAGTATTTTCTCTTCAGCTTCAAACTTCTTTCTTTTCTTCTTGCTCCTCTCTTTTAAATGAATCCATAAGAATTTTAGGCAAACATATATTTTAAAAAGTGCTGAATTCCAAAATATTTAATAATGGAAGAAAAGAGTTGACTGCTAACCCCCTCCCACATCTACTCCTTATTCTTCAAAAGCCACTTCAAATGAGAACTTGTGAAGACATCCTCATCAGTAAGTCATCTCTCACCCTAGTGAGTCACCACCTTTAGAGGTGGATGACCTGGTAAGATGAAACATACTGAGATTCAAAAGCTCCCATGGACTGATGGTCCCAGCACTATAGCTGGAAGGTCCCTTTTCTTGCCTTTCTTATGCTGGTGTTCTATGCTAAAAAGAGAGTGATTATTTCATCAACTCCAGAAGCGAGACATGAGAATTAGGGCTGATAGAACTTGGAACTAAGGAATATAATCCCATGTTTTCTAGGAAGAGGAAAGGAAATAAACACACTGAAAAAGAAATCCAGCACAAAATAAAAAATTAACACGAATGTATTAAACCTTTAAAGAGTGTATATTGAGAGTCCTTGAAGAAGTAAACATGTATTCTCCATGGCCATTGAGAAAAATAAAATAAAATGGCATTGACATATACCAGGAGAAGACAAGTTACATATTAAACAATGCTTCATAATCAGGCAAGCATCTTCTCCCAAATAGGTCTTTAAAATTGAAATAATGATCATTTCTTGCTCTGAGCAAGCCGGTGAATGAACTCTGTAGTGGAACCAGTGCATCATGTTTTCCTCCTCTTCCAACCTATTTCATAAACTCTCACTGCTAACTGGTAACAAATGGGTTGGTCCTTGTGTGTTTTGCTCCCATCAAATGTTGCCATGCACTGTCTGTTTGCACATGCCTTATGTCTTCTACTAGTTGGAGAGCTTTTGAAGGAAATCACTCTGGTCTTGCTCATCTTTGCAAGAGTATGCTATGGAAACACCGTTATTAAAGTTTCAATTTATAAAGCAATATAAGGCAAAAGTCTTATTTGGCCAAATCATCCTTGGAAATTTCTTAGAAAGGGGCAATTTGACAACCATGGGTCATTAAGTCCAGCATGGCCAGTTTTCTCTCAGTGCTGGAACAGGCCAGTGTATCATTAAATCCTTTATTTTTATGAAGCTTTACATTCTACTGGTTTTGGTTGACCACCAGTTGGCTGGTGAGTAGGCTTATATCGTTTGAAAATATAAATATAAACATGAGTGTTACGAGATGTCTCAACCATGAAAGGTACACAAAGTGTGATACTGGATAAGAAAAGAGAACATTGCTGTCTCTCATCTCATGCTTTTTTTTTTTCTTTTTTTTTGAGACGGAGTCTCACTCTGTTGCCCAGGCTGGATACAGTGCAGTGGCGTGATCTTGGCTCACTGCAACTTCCGCCTCCTGGGTTCCAGCGATTCTCCTGCCTGTCACCCTAGTAGCTGGGACTACAGGCGCATGCCACCACACCTGGCTAATTTTTGTATTTTTAGTAGAGATAGGGTTTCACCATGTTGGCCAGGCTCGTCTCAAACTCCTGACCTCAACTGATCCACCTGCCTCAGCCTCCCAAAGTGCTGAGGTTACAGGCGTGTTCCTGGCCTCTCATCTCATTCTTACTGCAGTCAGGATCCCATCAGGAAAACAGAAACAGAAATCATGCCAAGTGTTTCAAACAGAGGTGATTTAATATAGGAGATCAGTTATACAGAGACTGGAGGGCTGAAAGAGCAAAAAGAAAAAAAAAAACAAACAAAAAATGGTGTTCAGGTACCTCTGGTATTTGTAGTTTAGAAAGCAGCTATGATTCTTAGGGCTGGAAGATTAAAAGAGAATAAATGGTGTTACCAGGACACCATTTCTTGGGGGAAGGGTCTCCACAGAGCAGATTCTCCAACCACGAATGTGTCACTGCACAGCTGGCTCAGCAACCTCTGAGGGGATGTCACGTGATTGCTACTTGGACTGCAGTGGTGAGTGCTAAGAGGGAACGTGGCAGTTCCTAGTGGTACCTCTGAAGGAGCCACTGTGGAACTAATGCTGGAAATGCTAAAATAAGCTGGAGTCCTACTTGAGTGCTACTGATGGCGGGACTTCGACCAGAACTGAAAACAGAAAGAGCATCCCTTCTACCCTCCTATCACCCTCTGATATCCTGCCAGTGCCTCCAGTCGGCAGAACCTAACCAGAAGCTAGATAGCAAAAAAGTCTGGGAAATGCAGTCTGCAGATTCCTGCCTCCAGTGTCACAGAGCAGAGTATAAAAGCCTGGGCTTAAGGCTGAGAGACAGAGAGTAGGTACAATTACTCCGAGGCATAAATATGGTAGGAAATTGCAGAATTTCCTACAATTTGTATATTATTTTTCTTTCATTTTTTTTGCCATAGTTGAATTTCAGTAAGTTAAATGTATGCATGCTATGAACTCACTTTTTCTTGTAATCCCATAGTTCATTAGCCCAATACCCTGCTTATAGCATGTGATTAATGGAGGTATTGAATGGATAAATGAGTGTCTTTTTGGCTTTTTGGTGCTAAGGGGATTTTTCTCTGATTATTAGTCCTGTTTAACTGCCATTGAGAAATGAGTCTAGAGAAAATATATAGGAACCTAAGGGTAAACTTTGCTGTAATTCACTGACATTGCAAATGTACCTATCCAAACAGTTCAATTGGTTTCTAACCCCAGCTATATCCTGTAACTCTCTACCTTCAGTTTACTCTGGAAAATCTCCACTGCAGCTAGCTACACTTGCATAGCCTAAGAGTGACATCCAGTGGCTTATAACTTAACCACTCATTGTAATACATCTGGAAATCTAACCAGCTCTCCATTATCCTTTCAAATAGAAAGGAGGACAATAAATAAAACTCTTAACAGAAGATGATACTTAGACAATAGTTCATTAGATTTACTTTGGGAGATCATTAAAGTAGATTTGCCTATCTAGTTGTTTGAGATCTCATATTCAAGTTCAGTTGTCTTTTTTCCTTTTCTGAGCACATGCCTGTTATAATTCCGGTGATGTCTGCCAATGGCATAGGCTGGTAGATAGAAAAGGAAAGTGGGGATAAATAGGACCAGGACTCAGAGAACTAACTGACTCTAGACCTGGCTCTGAAGACTAGAGGCTCATTACTTTAGGCTCCCAATATTGGAAGCCTAAAAGAATGTGGGAAAGTCAGCCTAGATCCAAGCTTGAACTAATATCTAAATGTTCCCAGTCTGGTAGTAGAGTCTGTCTGTCCAGCATTCCAGGCAGAGACAATCCTTAGCGTTAGGTGGGCTCTTCACTCACGGTCCCACAGGATCAGGCTACTCCAGAAGGATTCCTAGCCAGCAGCTGGGGCAAGGGAGCCTGGGATCAGCAAAATGTCACGGCAGCAATGTAGCTGTCTCAAGTTCAGGATGGTGCTGCATTCAATGGCAGGAAGCTGAAGGTGGTTTTTATATGGAGCTCATGAAGTCAATCTCATTCTAGTATAGACACAGTCTCAAAAAATAAAGCAATTTCATGTATGTTTTAAATTCTCCCCTTTCTTTCAATAGAATAGTCCAAGAAACCAATAACTTCATCATAACATCTCATACTTAAATGAACTAGGAATCTCTGTTTAGATGGACCTTAGCCTGAAAAATACTACCAATTCAGAATTCACAGTAGTTTAAATATGTTCTCCTGCTCAAAGGAATTCATCTCAGACAAGCTCCTTCTCCATTTAATAATATTTTCCAGAGCTAACCCAGCAAAAATGTATTTATTCGTAAATATGCAGCAGTGACTTCAAATGAAACCTCATGGCGGCTATAGTTAGAACTATTCAGACATCTCTGTGATTCGGCTAGATTGTACTAAGAGTGAGTCATGAATATAATTAATTTACCTTATGATGTCAAAAGATGGTAAGAGATGTGTTGTGCCTTTCTTCCATTTAATCAAATCCCACAGGGAAGTGAGATATATTTTTCTAACTAAGAATTCTGTAAGGAAACAGTTTCCACAAAGTCTACTTGCCCATTACACCAAAGTGATGGGCAGGTTTAGTGTCTCCTATGGAAATTTCCATGCATTTTTAGAATATATGGAAACTGCAAGGCAGAGCTATGAAAATTCAGAGATGCTTACAACATCAAAATGTTCTTTTCCTCAGTGAGAATGTGCTGTCATATGACAATGAGCAGGAGGAAGATAGTGAACTTAGCTTTTATCAAGGCACTTACTTCTGTGGAAAATAGGAACTCTCAGGAATCAGGTGTAAATAAGTTCAAAGTACGGACTCAAATGATGTTTTAATTATCAGTAAAGAGGGAAATGTCTGAAACTTAAATAGAAACTAGGTGATATACATATTTCACCTTTTCCAATTAATCAATCTAACGATAGCTGGTTGGCCAAGAGAGTATAAGGTAGACATTTCAACTAAAACAGATACATCTTTGTTAGTATTGTGTCTAGTGTTTTTTCCCCACAAATGCTTTTGCTAGGACATCATATTTTAATAGAAAACAGATTATGTGTCTCAAATCTAATCAACAAATGCAAGAACTTTCACTTACCACCTCTAGTTTACTGTCCATGGGCAGCCTGCCTTTGTGCTTTGTTTACTTAACCTTGTGCATTTCCTACCAAAAAGGAGAGCAGAAGAGATGAAATAAATCTGGGAAATGCTCCAGAACTCAAAATGCCTCAGTGGCTTATTCTGTGTGATGGCAGACTTGGTGATAACAGAAGATACTATTTTCGGGACACCCCTCAACATCTCCACTGATGGTTCACATCTGACTGCAACTCACTTTACTGCACTCACTGCTCACTGGCAGTGCCCCCTTCAGGTGGGAAGACTTGTCCTTATGACCGCCTTGTCTCATGAGCCGGGAAGATTTTCATGGGGAAGACTCACAAGAATCTATAAAGAGGTCAAAGCTATATTGCAGAAATTGACTTTAACTCAGTGATAAGACTTTTGAATTAATTTCCGTCTTTGTGGAGGGTGAGAAAGGTCATTAGTTAAATAGGCAATGGAGAGTTAAAATACAGAAAAAAATATATTTGACTAAGTTGTAGAGTGGATGTAAAAATGAAAGGAGGCCTGTAACTGAATTTCTCTTAAACACCTGATTTAGACATTCTATATCAGTTTGCCTAAGGGACAAAGAACAAAATACAGTATCAAATATTTATTAAAGATCCAGTAAAGCATAGATTGTTATTGAGGTATAAATAGAAAGAATATTTTCTAGGAAAGCAGAATACAATTCTACCTACAAGCTCAAATTCTGTCTTCTCTGAAAATTATCACGGAGTCAGGGCCTCATAAAAATGGTCCCTTTGTATATCCAGGTGAGGACTCTCATGTGGTTCCCAAGAAAGAGAAGTGTTCATATTAAATATTATTTCTTACTCTCGGTAACATAACCCCTTTTCACTCCATGCCTAAGGCACCCAGATATGAATTTCTGCTTGCATTTACAGCAAATCAAGATAAAAATACTTCACTATTCAGATATTTTAGCTGTTTGTACCCAGTTAAGGCACCCATCTAAATGAGGCACTTAATATAGATATGTGTGACCTTGAACAAATGACATCTATGTTGAGTTTCAATATTGCTCCAAAAGTGAATATGTTATAGTGGAAGGGAAAAACGTAGTAAGATTAGTAAAAGCAAGATGAGTAAAGTTTAAAATTTTAGGAAAAAAGTATAAGTCGATGACATCTTTGAATAAACAAAATAAGACAGAGAAGATGTGTTCATGTTCTTGTGACCACAAGAAAAAGCATAACCAACAGCACTATTAGGATTCAACCAACAAGACCTGAGGAGGTCCCAGTGAGAGAGAACTCTGGTCCCTACTCCCAATCCCCTGGGCAAAAGGACTTCCTAGGCATGCTAATTGCACCATTATAAGACAAGTCGAATACAAATGAAATAAACAGTAATTTGGGTCATAGCAACATCTGGACTAGTGAACTCCTTCTTAGAGACAAATCAGGGGAGGAGTATTGGAGAGTCCGGGAAACAAAGAATGAGATCATGGTATAAAAGATAAATTGGGTTTGAGGGCTCAGGCATTTCTCAAGTCCTGAAGACATACCTGTTATATCATGCTCTGAATTTGGTCATGGTCAAGGTAAATAAAATGCAATAGGCCTCCTCTTACCTGAATGATAACACTTTGCAACGCACATGTCTTTTGACCCAGAGAATGCATTTTTAGGGCTCTATCCTACAGAAATATTTGCACATGGATACAAAGCCATAAACAAGGATTTCCAGTGCAACATTATTTATAATAATCAAATTGAAGTAACTTAAGTATACAAGAACAAGGGAATATTAAATAAAGTATGGTATGTTTATATTAGGAGCAAAGTGGAACGAAGCCTCCAGAATTCGCCTGCTTGGGTTCATACCTCAGTTCTACTGCTTACTAGTTGTGTGACCTTGGTCAAATTGCTTAGCTTCTCAGTGATTCCGTTTCCCTCAAATGTAAAAAGAAGAAGATAAGATTTTCTTCTTTGTGGAGTTTTGCTGTGAAAATTAAATGAGGTATCACTCTTGAAGAGCCAGAACACTGCCTGACATAACAGGTACACAATTCATGTTGGCATGGTTGCTATTTTGAATCTACTATCATGTAGCATTTAAAAAGACTAGGGGTGCTCACTTTGGCAGCACATATATTAAAACTGAAACAATACAAAGAAGACTAGCATGGTCCCTGCACAAGGATGATGTGCAAATTCATGAAGCGTTCTGTATTTTTACAAGGGAAGTGAAGGACCTCTTCAAGGAAAACTACAAACCACTGCTCAAGGAAATCAGAGAGGACACAAACAAATGGAAAAATATTCCATGCACGTGGATAGAAAGAATCAATATCATGAAAATGGCCATACTGCCCAAAGTAATTTATAGATTCAATGCTATCCCCATCAAGCTACCATTGACTTTCTTCACAGAATTGGAAGAAACTATTTTAAATTTCATATGGAACCAAAAAAAGAGCCTGCATAGCCAAGACAATCCTAAGCAAAAAGAACAAAGCTGAAGGCATTACGCTACTTGACTTCAGACTATACTAAGAGGCTACAGTAACCAAAACAGCATGGTACTAGTACAAAAATAGACACAGAGTCCAATGGAACAGAATAGATAACTCAGAAATAAGACTGCACATGTACAACCATCTGATCTTCAACAAACCTGACAAAAACAAGCAATGGAGAAAGGATTCCCTATTTAATAAATGGTGCCAGCAGAACTGGCTAGCCATATGCAGAAAACTGAAACTGGACCCCTTCCTTACACCTTATACAAAAATTAACTCAAGATAGATTAAAGACTTGAATGTAAAACCCAAAACTATAAAAACCATAGAAAAAAATCTAGTCGATACCATTCAGGACATAGGCATGGGCAAGGATTTCATGATGAAAATGCCAAAAGCAATTGCAACAAAAGGAAAAATTGACGAATGGGATCTAATTAAACTAAAGAGCTTCTGCACAGCAAAAGAAACCATCATCAGGGTGAACAGACAACCTGCAGAATGAGAGAAAAATTTTGCAATCTATTCATCTGACAAAGGTTTAATATTCAGTCTACAGGGAACTTAAACAAATTTACAAGAAAAAACAACCCCATTAAAAAGTGGGCAAAGGACATGAAAAGACACTTCTCAAAAGATGACATTTATGCAGCCAACAAACATATGAAAAAAAGCTCAGCATCACTGATCATTAGAGAAATGTAAATGAAAACCACAATGAGATACCATTTCATGCCAGTCAGAATGGCTATTATTAAAAAGTCAAAAAACAACAGATGCTGGTGACGTTGTGGAAAAAAAGGAATGCTTTTGCACTGTTTGTTCAACCATTGTAGAAGACAGTGTGGCTATTCCTCAAAGATCTAGAGGCAGAAATATCATTTGACCCAGCAATCCCATTATGAGGTATATATAGCCAAAGGAATATAAACCATGCTATTATAAAGATACATGCATGCTTATGTTCATTACAGCACTATTCACAATAGCAAAGACATAGGATCAACCCAAATGTCCATCAATGATAGATTGGATAAAGAAAATATGGCACATATACACCATGGAATACTATGCAGCCCATAAAAAGGAATGAGATCATGTCCTTTGCAGGGACATGGATGGAGCTGAAAGCCGTTATCCTCAGCAAACTAACCAAACACCGCATGTTCTCACATATAAGTGGGGGCTAAATGATGAGAACACATGGACAGGAACATGGGTGGGAACAACACACTCTGGGGCCTATTGATGGTGGGGTAAGGGGAAGGAGAGTATTAGGAAGAACAGCTAAGGGATGCTGGGATTAATTCCTAGGTGATGGGTTGATCTGTGTAGCAAACCACCATGGCACACATTTATCTGTATAACAAACTGGCACATCCTACACATGTATCCCAGAACTTAAAATAAAAGTTGAAGGGAAAAAAAAAAAAGACTAGGATCCAGCTATAGCTCCTCCCATGGAAAACTTTATAAAGTATACTGTGAGGTAATAAAATGTTGCAAAACAATACGTAAAGGATGATCCTCTTAATTTTTTGAGTTCATGTAGGCAGATGTGCATCTGTATGTGTACAAATGCACAGAAGAGAGTGTGGAAGGACCAGGCAATAGCAACAATCATCTCTAGAGAAGAGAATGAGTAATCTGATGACAGGAACACCTGA